>NW_024962272.1:8292909-8382524 GCF_019238085.1 Lagopus leucura
TCCTTTTCCTTTTCCTTTTCCTTTTCCTTTTCCTTTTCCTTTTCCTTCTCCTTTTCCTTTTTCCTTTCAATATCCAGGTCAGATGAAAGCAATAAATAAATAATTAAATAACTTAGAGTTTCCTCTAAGATTTTATGCAATAGGTCACAGATAAAAGCACTTACCAGTGAACAAAATGAATGTGATGCAAATCAATGGCATTCAAGTAAATGCAAAACTAGTTACATCAGAATCAAGCCCAACAGTAGTTATTAACCTGCTTTGTTAGCAACAGTTGCTGCCACGCAGTTTTCAGTATTTTCTTCATGAATCTTTGTTTTGAGGCCAAGATTCAGACAGCTTCAATTGGTTTTGCATAATTGCTATGTGTGCTTTATAAGCTTGTATATAGTGAATGTGTTCTTCAGAAATGAAAGTCTTATATGTGGAAATAACTCTTTCTACTTTTGAAGAGCTTCTTAAAAACAGCTAATGTACAGCTAAAAAAGAAGAAAATGAGTGTATCTAATGTAACCTTTACATTTCATTAAAGATAATTTTTCAAACGTATACCCCCTTATTTCCTTGAATTACTTTTATTTTTCCTAATGCTTTATATTCATTACCAGTGTGACTATAATTTGCAGTGCTTCTGAAAGATTTCCTGTTTCAAATCTGTTCATGCAGAATATAACGGGCTCTGGGGTTTGCTTAGTGGAAATGAGAAAATCCTTCTCACTCATAAGCTAGTGCATATTTTCCATACAAGTCATAGTAAACAGGTAGGTTGTGACATGAAAATTCCTATTCACAGATGAAGTCAAAAGGAGGTATACTGATGCTTCAACAAAACTGATTTTAAACTGATACAGAATCAGTAACGACCTGTTTGTGTAACACTTCCCTCACCCCAAAATTACTATTATTGTGATTGTTCCCAGAAAAGTCCTTCAGATTTGCCTAACCACCTGTGTCAGTAAGAAATCTTGGGATCAGAACTCAGGTTTATACTGTTTGAATTAGAAAAAGGAATGCCAGGAGATGCCTTTGCATTAGGAATATGAGTTATAAGAAATAAAAGTTAACTTGATGTAGCAATTAATCATACAGTGTTTGTGAATAACACTAACAGAGGATTTCCAGCTCTTCTGTTTCCTAACTGTTCAGTTTAGCTTAAACAAACAAACAACTAAATGAAGCAAGACCTCTCCTTGTTTACAGAGTTCAGGGAGGTTTCTGTGGATGCTGTCAGAGGGCAGTGTTTCTACTGAAAACTGGACTTTAACCAGATTGCAGATCTGTGCATGCATGTGCTCTGGGTGACTTACAATCCCATTATAGAATAAAACTTTTGCAGCACTTCATAGTTGCCTTTGTTTTCCTGTTATGGCCTACTCTCCTTTTAAGGTAACTAATAAGATTGACATTACCCCTTGTCCTGTAGTTTGCATCTTAATTTCCAGTTTAGGTATAGTGAGTTGACTGCATTAGATCGGCATTTGTAATTCCCATTTTTCCATACATTGTCATGATTATGATCCAGTTTTAATGTGTTAAAGAAAGACTTCCCAAATGTACACATGCTACTTATTACCATCACTAGTAAATGAGAATTAACGGTTAAAATCATCAAGGCTGTGATTTTTGGAAAGATGATGTGATGAGTCTTGCTCACTTTGAATGCTGTGGAGCACTTTCTCATTGCCCTTCCAAGTAATGTTGTTAAATCTTGTATACAGTTTAATACATATTAAATATTTAATAAAAAGGATTGCAGAGTATTTGAAAATGTCCACAGGAAATTAACAAAGCTGTTAAAAGGACTGGAATGCATGTACTATTAGGAGACACTGAGGATGCTTGGGTTGGCTAATCTGGAGAAAAGCAGGAAGAGAGCAAATATCTCTGATCTTTACAATTTTCTGAACAGGGAAAGCATGGAGAGAAGTGATGTCTTCTCCTTGTCACTGAGGACAGGACATGTGGGATTAGCACAGAGCTATATCAGTGGAGGTTCAGATTGGGTTTTAGGAAAATTTATTTACCATGAGGGTAGTCAAACACCAAAAAAGGCTTTCTAGAGAAGTGATTGATGCTTCAGGCCTGTCAGCGCGTACGAAAAAATTTAGATAATGTTCTCAATAATATATTTCAATTTTTGGTTAGTCCTCAAGTGGTCAGGCAGTTGAACTCAGTGATCTAACTGAACCATTCCATTCTAAATTATTGCATTTAAGGAGGAGTTTTATTTTGTGGCAAATTTGAAGAATGTCATTATGCAAGATTCCTTCAACTCACAAATAAAAATGATGATAACAACCTTGGGCAAGAATCAGATGACATATTGTTTGGGAGGTATTTTCCTGGTTTGTTATAGAAAACGCTGTTACAGAAGCACTTTAGCCAGCTGATTTGCAAATGCAAGTTCAATTGCACTGTATTTTAAGCTTACATCGATAACCATGTAAGTGCTTCTGTTTTGTGACATTATCCTCTTTACATCTAAAATCAGAAATATGTTTTTGTTTTTTAAACATACGTGCAGGATATTGCAGATACAAAAAAGAAAAAAAAAGAATCCACTTTTTCTGACTGATTCAATAAATGTATCATGTTCCTTTTGAGAAAATAACAGGAGAAAAAAAAGGAAACAAGAAACAAACACAAATGATAACATCTGACCCATGACCAACGTGGTCCAACAAAATGTACTGGTACATAGTTATTTTACTGTAATTATGAGGAAAAAAAATACAGCTGTTGAATATATTCAAATCATTAAGTGGTTTATAAGCAAACTAGGAGGAAAAAAAAAATCTCTTTAGCTTTTCTTTTTTATTATTCCTTTCTGGTTTTCTTTCCATATTCACATTTAATAGTGAACCATAACTTTTAATCTCACAGTGTGCATTTTATCCTGTTTGATTTCATGTAACTTAGGTTACTATCCCAAAGCTGGCTTAGATCATCTGTGGATCCAGGTCACTAGGAATCTGTATAATTAAGAATGTAAATAAGTTCTTTTTTTAACACCATTTGTGTGTACCATCTGGCTGATGATGCTGAAGTGTCCTAAGAAAAGAAGCAAACTCAAACAAATCTGTGAGAAATGTACTATCTTAAATTTTTTTTTAAATAAAATGAAGTCTGTTGTGGTTTTTTACTGCATCTTTTGACAGCTTAATAGAATAGTTTGAAAAAATTCTTGGTTCTTTCACTTTGGGTAAAAGATTACGAATGCTGAGAACACTGAGGCTTCTTGCTCTCAAGTAAAATCCATGTATTTATAATATTTCAGTGCACTTTTCAACATGCTGTTGAGGCTTCTCAAACACGTGTACTTTGACTTTCTGCTTTGTAAAACAGTGTGAATATTAAGCATTATGCACAATAATTATGCTTATATTCAGCAAAAAGTTCTAAGAACTGTGCATTACCTGGATGACAACTCAGTTTTATTCTGGGTTGTGGTAATCATAGTAATAAGCTGCAATTTACCTTAGCAATCAGCAGATTCTGGAGAGGCAAAAATGTGTTAAAGGTCTTAGGCTGTGACCAAAAACTGAGTCACAATTTAGTCCTTCCAGTTTTTCCTTGAAAAACAAATTGCTTACAGTTAAATATGTAAACTGGGCTTAAAATTCAAATATTGTCATCTTTTCTTGACAATTTGCCAGACTGCACGGATACAGAAATTTTACAGTCTGTCAGAGACACAATCTAATATTTCACAACTAACATAAATTCACAGCATAAAGTTCACATGAAAAGACTCCTTTCTCATCATTGCCAAGAAAGATTTGTAATTTCTGCTCAAACCTAAACAAAATTCTGTTACTTTGAAATTTCATCTTGACTTCTGTATTAGTTCAGTATATTGAACTACAAAAAAATTTACCAAGCCAGAAATTAAAAAGGAGACAGACAGTCATGGGAGTAAAAGATGAAAAATGAGAGATTATCAAACTGCATGCAAGCTAAAACGAAGAACACTGAAACAGATAGTTTGATAAGGTAAAGTCTGAGCTACTGTGAACTGAGATATTCATTAGATTAAAAAGAATTGTATATATGAAAGTTTTAAAGTAAACTAAAGAATATAAGCAAAATTGGTTAGAAAAGACTAATGGGGTCGTTTAGTTTCATTTACTCTCATATTTTCCCCTTATACTTTAAGGATGCAAGAGCAGTGAGAACACACAGAGATAATTAATTTTCTCTTTTAGCATGTCTCAGTACCTTTGCAAAAGGTATAAAACGGGTCAGTTGCTGGGAGCTGAGGCACAAACTGTAGCAAGCAATATTCTTCCGGTTTCTTCTTAACTGTTAAGAGTCATGGTGGTACAGTTTTACCACCATGTGGTGGTACACTGTGGTAGTACACTGCTTTCAAACAGTGAAATTTCTCATTATTTCTTTAATGAATCTTGAATAAATCTCCTTTTGCCTCTGGGTTGTTTTTCAAGACTTCTTTGACCATGATTCAAATGCAATAAAGATGACCGACAGAATATGCCTTCTCTCTCGAGTCATTCTATGTACCAGTGTAAGTAAACAATCAGGCTGGAGTTGGCTGGCTGTGCAACTTTACACTCTGTGGTTCATTTTTCACAAGGCACTCTTCCCTTTTTCACTGTTGCATCACTATCAGCTATTTTGGACTTCAGTTCACCAACAAAACAGTAGTGAAAATCGAAAGAAAAAGTAAAAAAAATGGTATTGGTAAATTTTTTTGTGGTATCAGTTCAATACCTATTTAATAGCTTGCTAACATTTCAAGTTCTCAGAAGCCTTTTTGCCCATTCATTTCTTTGTAAATTGTTCTTTGCCAAGAATACTTAACAAACAGTGAAACAGAATAATGCCATATTTCTGAAAACAAAAATACAACAACAACAACAAAAACACCCAACACAAAAAAAACCAAAAAACAGACCAAAGTGATATCTGCTACTCAAGGTCATTCTTAGAAAATCTGCAGAATATCTGTTCTCTTAGAGAAAATTAGGTAAGATTCAAGTGCGGTAATTTGCAGTGAAGAGAAAAATGAGAACAGGGTTATGTAATGCAAGTTCATATTAAGTCAAGCAGTACTATTAGGTCATCACTTAGTATCCAAATAAATTTATCTGTATAGAAGGATAAGCAGTGTAAGAAGCTCTGAAAGGCAAAGTACATGAGTTATTTTGACTATATTAGGCTTAAGATTTATTCTCCCATTTCTCCTCTTCGTGATGGCACATAAAATAACATCATAAGAACTTTTTATTACATTGTGCTATAGTGCAATTTCTCTGTTTTTAAAGTACAGCTGTAAAAGTAACACATTTACATTAGGTGAACAACAAATCTATTAACTTTTTAATGTTTGTTTATAAGGGTAGAGCAATAGCTGCCTCACCACGCTACCTCTGCAGAAACTGCAACACTGAACTCAAAAGCAATGATGTTTTGATAAAACATTTCAAAACCATTCTATCTGCGTGATATCCATTCCATAAATTTTCCTTGAACAGAAGTGTAGATATAGTCAAATAATACATACTGAAAGCACATTCTTAAGGCTATGTATTTTTTGCATGACATTTCTCTGTTTGGTTTATAGAAACACCACAAAGAATGAATCTTTGAATAAGTCAAAGCAATTTGTTTTGGAAACAGCTTTAAAATTCCAAACATGTGAGAATGCCATAACGTCACAAAAATCTCCAAATAAAAGTTCTCAGAGTTCTTTTCTATTTTTCCCCAGATCTGACCACAAAAGAAGAAAAGTTACTTGCTTGATTTGGTCAAAGGTCTCTAAACTTTCTTTACTAGTTGTAGAATAATGATTAATGCTTGCGTAATTTAGGAGAAAGAAAAAAACAAACACAATTTATATACTCAAATTCAGGCTTAAATAATATGCTAACAATCAAAATAAGATACTAACCTGAGTATTACGCATAGACATTTTGTCAAATATGTTCGTGCCTACAGCCAATACAGAAAAATCGGTATGAATATTCACAGCAGAAAGTGCTTTATCTGAAAGGGAGCGCTTGCTGTGGCAGAGACTCTATGTAACGACATGCAGTGGATTAAAAGGGAGTGTTTGCATAAGGGGATGTTTGGGTTACAAAAAAGGAATGGATATTTCAGAGGGAGCATTCCTTTACAGGAGTAATCTTTCTCCATTTTGTCCTAATGATTTCAGATATCTCTCTGCATGATTGAAATTTAAAAGTAATCACATTCCTATTGATAAAAGATGAAGATATTTTCTTAGAAGATTTTTCTGCTGCTCTATCAAGAAGGAAAAGAAAATACTGTCAGCTGAGACACAGACACCATCCAAAACGTAATGACTTAACTACATCTAGAAACACATGTTTTTTTTTCTGACGAAAGATATAAGGAAAAAGATAAAAACACACACACAAAAAAAAAAAAAAAAAAAAAAACACAACAAAAAAAAAACCAAAAAAAAAAAATTTTATTTAACAGTGAAAAAAAAAAAAAAAAAAAAGGCATCATGTTTGTTTTTGTTTTAAGTAGCCACATTACTTCTTGAAAAAAGTGTTTACAGAAGCAAAACACTATTCAGGGGACAGGACCATGCGTTGGGTCCTGTCAGTGAGAGTAAGGTAAAAGTTACAGTGACAGTCACTGTAGATGAGTGCAACTTTCTTGGTGTTTTCTGTTTTGTTTGAGTTGTTTATCTCTCAGAGATTCTGAAAATAATCTGTTCAGATTTAAATCTTGAGAAAGGCAATAATAAGAGAGTTGGAATAACCACTACTGAAGGAGTGTATCCCACAACTGTTGCGTATTTCTGCATACAACAAGCTGTCCTGAATGTCTACACCCTTAGCCAGTGCCCCTGTTAATATCTTAGTTTTCTGCTGTGTCTCTGGCCTCTGAGGAAATTAACCACCAGATTAACATTCTGCATATTCCTCAGCACATATGAAGTCTCTGATCATAGTTAAAATTCTGTGGCTAACCTAAGGAAATTCATTGAGATCATTAATTACAACACTACAGCTTGAACTCCATGAGCTTTTATGCTTTCAGCAGATTTTTCTTCTTTTTCTGTTTGTTTTTCTTTTCTTTTTTTTCTTTTTTTTTTTTTTCTTTTGCTGGTTTTCTTTAGGCAGAAGTGTTAGGTTTTTAAATACTTTTTAGTAAATTGCCTAGGTATATGCAGTGTATCAGTAAATATTTCCTAATCTGAATTTTGGTTCTGGGGTGAATTTGAGTGTTTTATCAACTGCAAAAATAACATTGTTTCAACTATTGAAATATCACTGTTTTCACCCTATCGGTGCAGTTTGCTTTCTAATATCTAAATATCTCCATAAATAGGTAAAATCAACTGCAATACAAGCATAAACATTGCTGCCAGGATGTCAGAATATAAAAATAATATGCAGTTTTCAGTACCAAAGTTATTAATCTGCTTGAAGCAGTATCCTAAAGGGCAATTTCTAAAACTGTTGCCTTTATGCATTTGTAATGTTTTCAGTTAGATAAACGTGCATAAATTGCTATGTGCCACTGACTGCTACAGGACACAAGAAAACATGAGCTACTTTGCATGTTCTTGATTTACTTTGCATGACCTTGAATTTTTTTCTGCAGCTATTTATTTGATGCTTACTGTCAGTTCCTGCATTCTATCTTTGACAAAATTTCATACCCTGTGCATGTGCAGCTCAACTTGATGTGAAATCTCTATCTAGATTAAATTTCACGACTGACAGTGAACAAAAAGCATTCAGCAAAATGGATTCTTCTTTATATTACGCAATCTTATAATTCCATTTATGTCATTCAGTATTCCTTCCCTGGTTTGTTACATATTGAAGCGGTTCATCCATGACTGCAGCACTTTCTTCTACCCTTGCTACTCCCACATAGCTTGCTGGAAGCCAAGGGTTTTGTGTGCAATACGCTGAAATGTGCACTGTTACAGGCATTTTCAGGTCTTACCCAGTTTAACATTGGAAAAGCAATGAGGAATGACAGAAAATATGGTTCTAATCTGTTCCTTTCAGGCAGATAACTATGTTTATTCTCATAAACCATCAGCATACTGATTATACATCATTAAAATGGTAATTATTTTCTACCTTTCTAACAGCTTTTACTGCTAGATATCCGTTAGAAAGATGGTAGATCAATTGATTTTTATTATTTTTTCTACAATTTTGATTTCTGACTGGTTTTACGTGTGAGTGTATACTTTTCTGATGACTTCTTAATGACACATCTTTATGTGTCTCCATACTTGCATAATTAGTACTGATATAACCTCAAATGTCACAAATTAAATTATTCATATCACCTACATGTTAAAAATGCCCTGAATTTTGCTTAAATCATGAATTGATACCTCTGTTTTACAGAACTCTCACATTGTGATCACATTGTAGTTGTGGTTATATAAAAATAAACAGTCTTAATTATTCACATAAAATTGGAGGTGTTACAGTAAATTCTTTTAATTCCATGGAGACAGAAACACAGTCTTTATTTGTGGTATAAAATAGACTGATGTTCTTCACTGCATTTTTGTGTTCTTTTATAAAGCAAAAATCCAATTGAGGATCATTATAAGGACCTTTTTTTTTTCCTTACTGAATTTAATATAGCTTGCTCATAATTGCTGCATTATTTTGCAAAGTATATAGCAAACTTATCGTAACAGTATAAAATGTAAATTTAATGCAGCATCTCCTTATTTGGTCTTATGTGGATTGTGTTCAGCTAGAAAATCCCTCACAAATTCTGAAAAGAAACTGTAAGGATGTCTTTCTGAACAGATATCTTCTCTAATGCTCAAATATTCTTGTGTCTTCTGTTAATCAAGCATATACTTCATCCTTCATTGCATGTTCTTTTCATGTCCCCTTAAGTCTTTAGCAGTTTTCTCCAAAATAAAGAGATGTCTTTGTAGACAGGCTATTTATTTTTTTTAACACATATAACAATATTGTATTTGAAGTACTTTCAAACTGTCCCTTTCTTTGCTTTTTTAAAAATAGAATTTTATTCTGTTTTCTGGATATCAGAATTCAAAAAAACCATTGGAATTCTTTTATTTCAAAGTGTATTTGCATTAACACAGCTAATCAATGGTAAGATTTTTAACAACAATTACTATCACATATCTTCATGTTTATGCAGAAACTTGGATACGAAATTAGCAACATGATCTTAACACTGCCCTATATTTGTCTTTTGCTTGTTCATCAGTGCTGTTTCAGTGTCTTTGAAAACAAATTTTATGCATTTATGTCTTACATAGATGTGAATATATACACAAGTACACTGGGACAGATACATGTTTTACACAGGCATGTGTATTTGTATTAGGTGCACAATTCTAACTCTTTCCTGAGAATGCATTTCAACCAAACAGTACCATTTGTAGTCAACCAAAAAGGCCTTACCTTTACAATCAGGGCTGGATCTCCTAGGTCTGTAATATTTCACTTCCACTGCACACTCTGCCCTAAGGTCTGCGATCAGCACTACAGTCAGAGTACCAGTCATGACCTCTATATATACATGATTCAGGAACGGCAACAAATGAATACTTGGATTCTTACTTCAGATCCATGTTTATGAAGTGATATTACTCACAGAAAGAGATCCTTCAAGCAAACACTTGAATCGGTATTGAATTGAGAGTGATCTTGATGATATACTTGGAAAAAAAAAGAGCTTATTGTACAACGCAGCAGATGAAAATACCCACAACCATTGCACGTACCACTCATTCTGTTAACCATGTAATATACATTGTCATTTTGACGTGTAGGCTGTTTCTCTTCCTCTATCACCTCCATGTCAATCCAATTCACTCATTCTTGCCAATGATGAAATGAAAAAAAAAAAAAAAAAAAAAAGAAAAGAAAAAGGAAACATGACAGAAAGATTGTTATCCTAGATCTGCATTTGTGGAACATTTTAAAGACAGTTAGATTAACCACTGGGGAGATGTTTGCCTTGATAAGGGAATCCCCACTGGTTTTCTGTCTCCTTTAGACAATGAAATCACATAGTTGTGTCTGTGTCTCTCTGTTTCGGATTGTTCTATTTTAACACATAACAGATTGAGGGCTGCCTACTATTCCTAATTAACTCAAGTTAAACTAATGAGAGAGAGAGAGGGTGGAGGGAGTGCCAAAAAGAGAAAAGTGATCATGAGTTGGAAGAGATTGAATTACAACTTAAAGGGGATGGAGAAAGGAAAAGAAAAATGGGGGTGGGAGAGGAAGTGTGGACACTGCTAGGCTACAGAGTGGGTGAGGAGAGCCCTTGTGAATGAATTTGCCTTTCATTTCCAAGAAAAGACAAATATTCCCCGCAGAAAACATCAGAGAAATATACTCAATCCAATGTTGTACTGAATTCAGGCTTTTGCTTTTTGTTGGGAAATACTTCAGCACCCAGTGGAGAACAGCTCAGATTGCAAAATCTAACTATTGCAATGCTATCAACAGCTTTTTCCAAAATTTATTGATGTAGTTATTTCTGTCAGCCAAATACCACATGAACTACTCATGGAAGAAAGTGGTTTTTTTTTTTTTTTTTTTTTCTTCCTTAGCTTTAAAAAAAAAAAAAAAAAAAAAAATAGAGGGAAACATCAGGTTTTGTTAGACTGTATTAAACAAAATTAAATGTAATTTTCCTTGTGCTAGGAATTAGAAACACATAAAGTAGGTAGAAGAGAATGATCCCAGTGTACAAGCAATGTACTATGTTCTAAATCTTGAATAATCTCTAGATTTTATGCTTGTGCACAAAGATTGTTACATCTGAATTTTCTTATAATTTATTTTGTGCATAGACATGTTTATGTTGAATTATAACAGCTTTTTAATAATTTTTAACAGAAAAAATTATATAATCTTCTTTGGAAGATTCCTATGCAAAAACATGAACTTGAATATCTAGTGATCTTAAAAACATTCAGGGCTGAGCTGACTCTGACCTCACTTCAAAACTACCTTTAGATTTTTTGTTGGGTTAGGTAATACACTGCTTAACAAAACAGCAGCAACCAAATCTAACTGACCAAGGATGAAGTAAAAGCCAGGTTTCAGGTGTGTGAACAGCACAGGTAATGTAGAGTTTAGCCTCTAGTGCCAGGAGAAAACCTAGCAAACAATCCCACATTTCTGAGGCTTGGGGTCTCCTCTCTCCACACCCAGAGATGAGAAGCATATGAAGATGGGTGTGTAGCTGGGTTGTAGGACAGGACCCACCACAAGCAAGACCTCAGCTCTTCCATACAGGTCCCCCACTCCATACTCAGACTAGAGGGTAGAGGGTGGCAGTAAGTGCTGGGGAAGTGATGGGAGAAGTGGTGGCAGAACTTCCTTTGGCTAAAGCAGGAAGGAGAGAAGGCTGGGTGTCACAGGGATTTGGGCCAGGGAAGGAGTGTGGTAAAGAAAATGTACTGTCAGATGGGATAAGGGCAGGAGGAAGAAGTAACCAGACTGAGTCAGACCTGCACATTGTGGAAATGTGGGAAGTAACGTGGAGAGATGGAAGAGGCTGAACACAGAGCAGGGCTGAATGAGGAGGAGCAAGCAGGGATAACAGAGGCTGAGGCAGGGGTGCAGCCTGGCCCCAGCCACCTGCACTTTCTGGCTCAGCCGTGTAGGGTACCCTGCCCATTTGCCTGCATGCACAGGCTTGTGCGTGCCTGTGTCTCTACTGAGGCCTGGCTTCAGATTAATGAAGGCAGTGGCTGGTTTAAGAAAAGCCAAGGGGATGTGACAGGTAAGCAATAAGGAAATTGCTGGCTCCTTTTGGCTGGCTGAAGTTTCCATCTAACAAGGCCAGCTTGTTGCCAGGCTCTGCACAAATGAAATGAAGCAATGGGTTGCAGCAGGGCAAAGGAGGCGCCGCGTCCTGACAGGGCGAGGTGTGACCTGACGAATCCTAACCATTGCAGACGTCCTTGGGAGCGTGAGGGGAGGGCCGGTGGGAACGTGGGGTGCAAGGGAAAACAAGTCTGGGAGGGCGGGAAAGGGGAGCTCTGCAGCACCTCATTCCAGAGTAGGGCAGAAAAGGGGGCTTTAATGAGGAGCCCAGCTGCTGGGATGCATATTTTCATAAGGAGAAGGTTTGCTTGGTTCGAATTCCCAAACACATTTTCCAGACCATAAGGCTTTCAAAATTCTCACATCTTCATACTGTATTCAACAGAGATTTTTCTTTCTTTTTTTTTTTTTTTTTTTTTTCAGATAAGAAGGGTGCATGCTGCATGAGGAAGTGGAAGCAATTTCCTTTGAAATGTATTTAGAGACATGGCCAAGTGCTAATCAACCTGCTAGGCCCTAAGTATACAAGCACTTGTATCTTGGTACTTACTTTCTAACGTTGAGCATCCAAATTATTAAACATACAGCACTAACAGGCAAGGCTACTATAAGATAGTCATATTTTGCTTCTCTGTGTATTGTAATTTCCCCCCAAAATCAAACAATAAGAAGATGTCTGATAAAAAAAAAAATATACTACATTTACTATTCCTGGTAATGCAAAATCAATAGAACGTACTTTTGCTTGAGTAGGCTTAATTTTACATTCACCTCATGGTGACGTTTCAAAAGAGAAGGCTATCTAGCAACATTGGATAGGTTTAATGTACTGTTAAACCTGAATTTTACTGTTCAAACTTGGACTAGGAATTAGTATGTTAAAGAAGCCATATTATGATTAGCATATAGTGCTGCTTGGAGGAAAAGACAGCTGGGTGCAGGATGCCAGAAAGCCATTTTACCACTTTTATACTGGATTATTGAGAAAATAACACATCTTTGTTCTTGCCAACATTCTGTTTCTGCACTAGAAAACACAAAAATTATAGTGCATTCTTTGCCAATAAATCTTAGGAAACACTGAACTTTTTAAACACACACATATGAAAAAATCAGCCTTTCTTTTTACTGATTTCAATAGAAGGACCCTATTATTTTGCACCTGTTAGTACACAGAGCTAAATGTGAAAGATCAAATTTGAAAAGTCAGAAATTAGCTTCTCTCCAAATTCTGCAGAATATATTCAGATATTTTTCCTGTTGTACATGGAGACCTTTGCATATTGCATATGACATGAATTTTTTTTTCCAGGGAAGACAGAAGGAAAATGGAAAAGTGGTAATAATTTGGCTTCAGTCCTAGCAGAAAAAGGCAAAACACTTAAGACCTGACTTATATCTGTTATATACATGCACTGCATTACATATTTACATATGTAAATATGCATTACAAAAGTAATGCAGAAGTCTTTTCTCACATAAAGGTAGGCTGAGTATCACTCCTCTTTGATAGAAACCGGCTGTGATGCAGTTCTCAGACCACAAATACCACAGCACACTGAGCTGCCAGAAACGTAGATACTTAAGTCCCATGACACTTTGGAACATTGAGTGCAATGGAATTAGGCACTGAATGTTTGATCTCTCCAGTTCTAAGGCAGTCTGTAGGTCTGATAGAACCTGTGTCACGGACAGGGAGGAAAGAAGGCTGAGAACTTGTAAAGAAGGGAAGAAGGGAAAAAAAAACCTCAGGTTGCCATTTGCCTTTCTAGAATAGCTTGCTTGATTAGATTTGTCTGTGCCTTCCCAAAATGGCAAAATAACACGAATGACTGCAGAAAAAAAATCATATTGGAGAACGAAATATTTTCCAAAATATGTAGAAGCAATAGTCCAAATATCAATTCAAACAAATCAATGTCACTTCAAACAAAACAAAAGAGAAAGATCTGCACTTTTGGAAACTAGTCCAGAAGAAAAAATAAAAACAAAAATGCAGTGTAAATAACATGAAATTATATTCACATACTGGTAGATGTGGGAATCAATGCAGTTATTCTAGCTAAACCTTTCTGTCACAGTTAATATCATCACGTCTACTTCTAGCAGTCTTCCACTGCAGCTTGAATTAGAATTATAGTTTCATTTGGAATGGACCCTAGAGACCATATTGTTCCAACCCCCGCAGTGGGCAGGGCTGCTCCCCACCAACTCAGGCTGCCCATGGCCCCATCCAACCTGGCCTGGAACGCCTTCAGGGATGGGGCACCATAGCTTCTCTGGGCAGCTGTGCCAGTGCCTCACTGCCCTCCAGTAAACGTTTCTTCTAAACATTCAATCTAAATCTACTTTATTTAGTTCACAGTATTAATTCCATTGGATAAGATAGAATTCCTCATCTCTCTATGTTAAATCAAGATGATTTTTAAAAAATGGTGTAACTGTCTTCACATTATTCAAGACTATGTTTTGAGAAAGGTGCAGAAACATTAGTATTAGTTTCTGAATAATACTTGTCACAGACTTCTTGTGAAAATCATTAAAGAGTTAGATTTTGCATTCAAAAGACAATAAATATTCTTACTTATGGTAAGTTTTTCTGGAAATATATTATTATTTAAAAAAAAATCCCACAAACATCACGACATCACCAAAAGTCGCTTTCAATTTGTTTACTAAAGCTGGGTAAGCAAAATGCCACAGATTTTGTCATCACTCAGCAAATAAATCTGTGTTTTATTTAACATTTTACCTTTTGCTTAAAAAAGCTTCGTTTGGAAAACCCTGGATCAAGAATCCTAATGAGTCTCCATGAATGTGTCATTGCAAGCAACTTCAGAAGGCATGAAAAGAAATCACTGTAAGAATTGTTCACTGTCTAATTTGGTGTTTTATAATTATTGAGGCGATGTGAATAACAAATCTAATATTTTTAAAATGAAGATAGTATAGAATTAAATGTCTTTAATTTGAATTATTTATCAGATTGCAAAGAATTCCATTTTATAGCAGCAGGTCATATTTTATTTTCTACCACTATGTGCTAGCAAGAATTTTCTAGAACTGTTGCTTTAAGAAGCGTAGGGATTCCCAAAGATTTTCATGTGAGAAGAACTGAATTGCCATACTCACAGAAAAAAGGCTTTGGAACCATTAATCCATGCAGCTTGTGACTTGCATGAACATGAAAACACTCTATCCTGACTATTTTGATGAATGTTTATGGCCAGAGTGACCAGCCATCCTAGCAGGGCACTTCTAGTTATTGTTAAACCCTGTCCTATAAATTATGTTCCAGCTATCCTATAAATTATGCCTGTACTTGCCTGCACACTGCTACAAACGCTGCTATGCTTCTGAATGTCCCTTGATTACCTGCATGATGCTGCTTTGCAATGCAGAACATTTGGCAACCCAGCACCATGCTTTAAATATATTTGTTGCACATGAGCCCTTTCTTTATCTTTGTTTTCTTTCTAGCCTTGGAGCCTGGAAAGCACTAAAATAGTTATCAGCACTCAATGTAGACTGGTGCCTGAAGCTAATATCACACCGGCTTTACATAATTCAATGCATTTAGTCAAGTTACTGTTGAATTGCTCCAGCAGTGGAACAAGGTCAGATCTTCATAACAAGAGATGATTTACATTTTAGGCATGCTTTTTTTTTTTTTATTTGGTTTGCACATACTTTCACAGTTTGCAAATATTTAACACCTTTTGTATTTTCATTCGTTCTACTGTGGATTCCTGAGAAACATAAATGTGGTGTAATATTATGCTCACAAAAGCTGAATATCTCCCAGACAGTAATACATTCTGAAGAAGGGAAGCAGTAAGTTATATGTGGAGGAATTGCCATATTACTCATCACCTTTTGACTCAATCACTTGCAGACCAGTGGAGGATGGAGGACTGTTGAGCACTTGTCCATCAATTTTGATTTTCATTCTGATGTGAAATGTGCTATCAGTCAAAAAATCAAGCTTGCAGGAACTTAAGGAATTCAGACAAGTCCATCTGCTAAATGATGTCAGGCATGGCTGAAGCAACTTTTGTGTCATTTATCATGGTTTTATGTCAGGCATAATTACGCCCATGGCAGTGAAGCGCTGTATTTTATTTTGGAGGGGATGAAACAATGGTGCTATATAGTATAATATTGCTGTTACACTTTTACAGGGCTAAGCAACCTCTTGAACTGAGCTCTATTTTTGTTGCACATTTTAGTCTCACATTTCATGAGATGAAACATACATTTCATCATGCAACATAAAAATTAATGTTTATTTTTAATTTATATTTCCTGGCAGTTATGGAAATAGCAAGCATTGCTCAGTTATTTCTCTGTGTTTCTGTGCCGCTGTGAAGGATACATTTGGCACGCTTACTAAAAAGTCAGGTTAATATTTGTTTAACACGTGTCCCTTTTTGTAATGCGTGCCATTGAAGATGAAAAGAACAGTGCAAGATCAGTAAAAAAAATAACAAAATTCTTTGAATGTCAGATATTGAAGAAATTCAGGGTGAAGCTCCTGTAATGCAGCAGTGTTCAGACTGTAGCTGTATTTGAGCAGAAAAGTAGATTCTGGAGTGCTTTTTTCCTAAGATGCACAGATTTGCTCAGGACAGATGAAATCTGTTAATTTTTCTGTGGAAGAATTCCTGTCTTAAAGATGTTTTGAAGTTTGTTGGTTTTTAGGGTTTTCTTTTTCTTTTTCTTTCCAGTTATTTATTGTTAAGGAAACATGAGTTAATTGTGAAGATAGCTTTCCACAGTATGCCTAGTTGAACTGGAGCTAAGTGAGCTTTAAAGAACCTGTCATTTAAAGATTTATTTTCTCTTTCTTTCACATGAATGAACTCTTGATTTTTTAAAGGGCTACCTTTTTACTATCTGCTATCTTTAAAGACAGTAGTAAAGACAAAAAAAAAAATATCAGCCCTCTTCCTCTATTTTTTTCCCCCCTGTGGATGACTACCTGAAAGTCATAAAATCATAGAATCAAATACCAAAGCTAAAAAAGAGCTTTTACTGAGCAAAATATTTCCTCTATTTGTCTGTTTAGTTACTCTTTATGGTGGGTTTTTTTACCTTTTACTTTGAAGTTTGACTGGGTTGGAGACTTTTCTGAAGATAGCTGCTTTACTAGAAAAGCACTGTTTGCTTTTGATCATTCAAATCAGCTGATTTCTATATTAGAACAACTTCCACACTGACAGTTTTGCTGTGCCAAGGGGAGATCTATTTTGCAGCATGTTTTTAATGTCAATATATTTATTCACTAATATCTGGAAAAGGAACATAGCATTTGCTATAAATTTTACATAACAGATTATTAAAATATTTAGTAAACATTCAAGTCTTTTGCTTATCTACTTAGTCTTTCCACTGACAAAAACAAAACAAAACAAAAACAAAACAGAACAAAACAACCCTTGAATTCAAGATTTGACATTATGACAGCTCATACAAATCTACTAATGTTATTCGAATGAGTTCATTAATAAATAGTTGTACAGTGTCATTTAATTACTGTTCATATTGTTTGACTGCTCGAAACATTATGCAGGTGCCAGGCAGTATTCATAAACAACCTCTCTTAGTATAATGGAAAACAAAGTGTGAGGGCTGCTCTGCAAGTATTATATTCTATTCTGTTATGCTGGTCCGCAACATCAAAGGCAGATGGTATGGCAGTAGGGGATGAAGCTTCTATCAATATTCTGTTAGCTTTTTTGGTAGTGAAAACAGTTTTTGGAATTCTGTGCTACATTATCAGAAGTGTTTTGATTGGATTCCCAATTTTTAACGATCAACTATGTTTTTTTCTTTTATACAAGAAACCTCTTGCAGTTTAACATTGTATTAGTAGTTATTGGTATGACTTTTCAAATGATATCTGAAAAACTATCTCAATCCCATGGATATAGTCACAATTTATTTTGTAGATATTTTTTAATCAATGTTTTATAAATAATTGGTCAATAGTTGCAATTGTTCCTCTTCTGATATTACATCTGTCATAAAATTTGTGTTTTCCTCCTCCAGGTATTGTTGCTCTCATTAATGATCTATATGTTCCAATAGCAACTCAAGCAAAGAAAACTCATCAAATATTCCTATTGTTTTCTTTTGCTTTCTACATCAGGAAAAAGCACAATGGCAGACATGGCAGAAAAGAAAGTGCCCTTACAACCTCTACTACCATTACATCGTTCAATTTCAATGTTGTAAACAGATAAATAAGCTGCAAATAACCCATAATCGAGAAGAGGGTTCGTGTGAAAATGAGTGAAAGTTGCAGTTTCTCTGCAAGTTATTTCTTGCAGTTGAGAAAGAATTTATATTTACCAAATGGAAGATCAGAATTAAATTCTAGTTTTGCTTTTGATGCCCTTACAAAACACAGTAAGGACCTGTTAGCCTGTGAACAATTTTGGTAGTGGTCAGAAAATTTAAGCTCGTCTCTAGGCATTAAAAAAAAGAAAATTAAAATTGCAAGGGAATAAATTGTGACCTTTGTTTTAGGATTGTAAATGTGAAATAAAAAACATGATAAAATATTAAATCATAATTCAGCAAATAAGTTAGCATTTACAAATGAATACAGATGAGTTTTTCTTTAAATCCAATATCAGGAGTGACAGACCAGTTAAAAATTTTGTAGGATATAGTTTTGAATGAAGATTTATTGCAGAAAAATTAAAAATGCTTGATATGCTATGGGGATTTATACTATTTCCAATTAATTTACAGTGAATATTGCTTAAGCAAAACTCACACATGCCTACTTTTACTTGGAAGAGACTGGTGAAAGCTTGATAAGAGCTGACCAATGTTTAACTACAAAAAATAACCTTTCTTCATTTGGATTTTTATTTTTTAGTCATAGTCAAGGCCTTAACAAAAACATGTGCCTTACGTTATTTTGCTTGCATGTTTTCTATGCACAATGAATCAGGAGCAGTTGAAATTAGTTTTTAGAAAGAACACATTTCTCAAACTTTTTATATAACCTGAAATTATTTATTACTTTACTATAGAACTTATGCCACTGGAGTGTTGTTTATTTTCTCCCCACTGTAACACACTCATCTGGTAAGCAATTTCAGAATTTTACTGCTTCAGCTGAAAGATTTCCCCTTTTTTTTCATATGCTACAATAATATCTTGTGCCTTTTTTTCCATCATGATTTCTTTTTGCACACATTTGGGACTATTTTTATATACATAATAGAAATATTTATTGCAATTTTTCTTTCATTCTATCAAATTCATACATGTGAATGAAGTTTTAAGCTATGGCGTTTTCTTCTGAAATCAATGAGTTTTGTGTATGCCGATATTTTTGTTGAGATATTTTCCTTGAGACCTGCTGTTTTAATAGAGAATTCATTTTAAAAGTGCCCTTCCTCCTTCCTACAGAAATGTTCTACATCCTTATAGAAAACATTTAAACAGTGGAAGATTTAGAATTAAAAACTGTTCCCTGGATTGTTAAATCTTCAAAAAACTGTGAAGTAAGAAATTTATTAAAATTACTCTCTGTACATGTCCATCTCTATTCCAAACTATTTTGAACTCTTTGCAAGAATGAATTAAAATAATTTTCTTTCTTTCTTTCTTTCTTTCTTCCTTTCTTTCTTTCTTTCTTTCTTTCTTTCTTTCTTTCTTTCTTTCTTCTGATCATCTATATTTTGCTTTAAAGACTCTATTTCTTTATGTCATTGGATTTTTTTCATCAGTTTGTCCCTTCCTCTTACTTAGTTTTCTGAATTTTCATTTTTTTGGTTATTGTTAAACTTAATTCTCACCAATGTAACCAGATTAGTACAGCAAATGGACATGTGAACTTTTCTAACATGAACAAACAAATTTCTGTAATTTTATTTCTTCATTTCCATGAGAAATGGTTATGAATATATTTTTAATAAAAAAAAAAAATTAAAACAGTTTGCAAAACACTGTAGACTCTGGTCAGGCCACTCTCAATTTATAAAACAAACAAGCAAACAAACAAGCAAAAACGCAACAAAACCCTCTTGTGAGCCAAAACAACTGAAATTTGCTGAATGTATGTAATGTAAACAGAAAGCTGATTGGCTTATTTATTGCAGACCAAAGGACTGCAATAAATATTGGTATAGAGAATAAGAAACTTCTTCCTATTTTGCAATTTGACTCAAACAGCCCCTCCCATAATTTGGAAAATAAAACATTCTCAGTTCTAACTCCATGATACTGTTGTCCTAGAGGAAATAGGTATGAATGGATCACCTATTCTTTCCCAATCTTGACTATTTCTACTGAAGCCCTTCATTCCAGGGTACTAAATCTTCTCTGCTGTGTAAATACTTCTCTTTCCCTGTCCCAGTTTCCCAAACTGAGGAATGCATGCAATTTAAGGAAGATACTTCTTAGGGGCTTAAAGGTCATTTGAATTCAGGCTACCCAGTACTAATTTACTTAGCAAAGAGCAAAACTTGCAAAGAGTAATATGGATAATCTGTTACATTTTCCTTATGGTTTTGAGCCTTAAGACTCCAGGTAGTGCAATTTCTTGTAACCTTAATACTTCATTCATTATAATGTGTAATAGTGTTGAACCGCAGTCAGATCCCTAGGGAATATTGCAGATATCAGGAAAAAAGTCACACAGAATTGTAGGGGTTGGAAGGAACCTCCAGAGATCATTGAGTCCAACCCCCCAGAAGTGAAGATATTTAGTTTATTACTTGAAAATTACATTACATAGTAGCAACTTTTTTTTTTTTTCTTCTTCTTTTTTTTTTTTTTTTTTTTTTCCCCAAACAATTCTTCCTTCAGGAACAGTAAATAAATTTCCTTTGAAAATACTTTTACATGTACATTTTCAACCAAATGTAAAAGCCTTTTCTTTAATGTTTCCATTGTGGTTTATTCCTTAATTTCATTCTCTATTCAACATGTAAGATCATATTTAAATGAGAAAGCTATTACTTGTCAACAGATCTGATGAAAAATAAATGACAAGTGAGGATGACAAATTATATTTTAAAATGGTCTTACAGTCTTTCCAGTGTTCCTACTCTGTTTTACTTTATTGTTTGCAGCTATGTTTCCAAATGCTTTTAACCCCTAGAATTCACTAGCATGAAGGGAACAAGAGGGGATTGTCCTATTGTGAACAAAGGTTCTAGCACTGCCTGAGGAGTTTTCACCAGCTTCATTTTGCTCTGCCTCTTAAGGACCTTATTTTATTCCTGGTCTCCCAGAAAAATATTTCATAGAAATTCAGAACAAAAGATGGGCAAGGTAGCAGCTATTCAAAATGCTTTTTAGCTTTTTGCTGTCTGCAGAAGCGTCCATTTTACTGTATATGTTTTCAGATTTCTTGTGAGTATTGTTCTTTGGTCATTCAGAGTCACTTACTGTGGTTGTTCTTAGTATGTTTCAGAAATGTCTAGAACCCTATTTGAGATTGTATAGAGACAGCAGAATTGTGAAGCTACCTGTCTGCTGATATGTATCTTAAACACTGCTGACATTTATTAGCAATATCTGGAAATCATGCTCTTAGCCAGATCATTATGTAACTGATCCACAGTTGGAGTGATACTGATAAAGTAGTGGTGTGATGAGTTTAGTTGCAGTTTAAGCTCTGGTGCTAGTGTAAATAAAACTGAACTTTGTTCTGCACAGAGTAAAATGATATTGCTGCTTTATTTGAACAACATTTGGGAGTTCCTTAATCTTCTTACAGAGTAATTTATTGTTCACAGGCTGTTAATGATTTACTTGCCTAGCTGGACTGTCTTCTGCATCTGATTTTTGCTGTATCACTAAAGGCTATAATGTTTTGTTCTGATTCCGGTTTACTGTGTGGTACATTATTGAACTTTAAGTAAGTGTTATTTGTATGGTTTTGCTCTATGGCTGTTAAACGACTAGGTAATGCTACTATTCTACAGTTTTAAACTTAAAAAATAATTTAAAAGCTGAGAACAATGCTCTGTGACTCTAATTTTCTAAGCAGAGTTATGCATTCAGTATAAAAGTAGTGTAACGTTGTAGTGAGTCAGAAACCTTAGTGGAGATTTGTGGCAGCCCAAAATAAATAAGAAACTAGATTATGAGATACATACAAGTCAATAGAACCTAGCACTGGGGCAACAACAACTTTTTGAATGAATCGCCAGAGATTTAAAGTAATGTGTGATTAATTATTGAAGTTAAAAATCCACTACTATTTAACTTGCTGCTATGCAACCTGGGGCTCTGCTCTATGAAGATGCCAAAAACAAGGCTCCTCAGGGGTAATGAGACTTTGAGTGAATGATTTCAAAGGTGAAAAAATGACTGTTGCAGTATTTCTTCTTTGAGGACTCTGAGGATAGATGATTCCTCCAGGAATTATGCAAAAAAAGGTATAAGGAATCTTTCATACTTTCTCACATAGTGGGTAGTTGTGAACAGAATGAACAGAATTTCATTTCAGCAGTTCAAATTGCACTGAGATAAAGAATAATTACAGTATGACTACGCAGATTTGAACTGTATAGAGAATAAAACTCCTTGGATTACATCCAGTGAGGTTGTGGCACAGTGTATTTCAGTTAAAGCTGAGTAATGCAATGCACTGTGTGTCTTTTACCACAACGACTGCAGAACTAGTTTGAAATTGACCGTTAGTTTGCATTTCCAGCATGTACACAGCATCTTAAGGAGCACCACAAAAATTCCAACAGTCAAAGTTGAAAAGGGACTATTAGAATACTCAGGAACAATGCCACACTTTTGGAAGCATTAGAGTTGCATTTTTAGTTTGTGGATATACATTATCTTGAGGCAAGATTCTTCCTGGGAAGTTCTGTCTGTATCCCTTTGTCAGATGAAAAATGGTCAGCCAAAATGTTGTTATACCAAGGCAAAAGGAAGAAAAAATTCTACCCGGACTGCTGATAATTGTCTTGGTGGAGTGCTTGCTCTTCCACAGTCCCTGTAAAATGAGGATTTATGAACCTGAAAGCCCTGGTCACTGAAACTTCAGCCCAACACTTTGTTTAGTATAGCCTATATTTCTATTTAAATAACCTGTTGTGTAGAAAATACATTAGATTTCTACTCCTTCCTGTATTTTTCCTACCATCTATAGTTCATATTCCACAACTTATTCTGACTGAACATAGAATGGAGTTATTCATATTAATTTTTTGGATAATATCATCTTCCAAACTCATTTTCCTCATCACCAACCTATGTCATGACAATTCAAGTAATCTATTACAGAGAAACCTTGACCCTTAAGTGCTGTTTTTGACCATGCTACTTAAAATTAACCTGTGAAGTCTGGACGGGCTGCAAGCATGCTGAGACCGGGTCACCCATGAACTTTATCTGCCATTATCCATGTATGAAGAATCCAGCTTTCTTGAAATAACATGAGCTTGTTTTTCACTTCTCCAACAGTATTTATGGGACAAGTAGATGACAAGAAAGAACTAAACCTTTCGTTATTGTGCTGAAGTGTAGTTTCTTCAGATTTTTTCACAAGGATTTTTCCTAGAAAATTGTAATCTAGACCACATCTGGATTTTTTGCCAGAAGAAGTCAGGATTTTGCTTCAGAAGAGAGGCAGAAAGCAAACTAACAAGAGCAGTAACTGAGGATCAACCAGTACATCAGAGAGATCTTTGGTAGTACAATTGTACCCAAAGACATTCTGATATTCCCAAACTGAATTTACTTTAATATCTACTTCCTATCTTTTCTTCCCCAACACACCTGTATTTTTCAATACAGATTTTTTCATATGATAAAGAAGTACTTATTTCCAACTATTATACCCTTGCCTCAGATTTATGTAACTTTGAGGATAGAACTGTTCATGAAATGATACATCTGTCTGATTTCTCATTGTGCATGATCTTTTAATGAATGGAATGCCATTCATTCATTAAGAGGCAAAAAAAGTACCACTTATTTAAATGTGCTGAAAAGTGATGACGTTATATATCTGCAATGCCACTACTGAAAAGGTAAAATTTCCACTTAGTCTTCCATCTTTGTTCAATGAATATATGAGCACAGGCAATAGTGGGAGCCACTGATGAAGGCAGAAGTACCTCCCCAGGCAATTGCAGCACCTATTCCACATAGGTAGAAGTGGTATCACACCAGAGTGATATCCAGCAAGCAACAGCTCTTAGCTGTGTTAGCTTTTTCTGCCACATGTCTGACTTAAGAGTGATGCTTTTGTTTGTTTTAGAGTGAGAGCAGTACAAGCAGCTCCCTGTAAGAAAACTCTAAGGGTTTTGATTTGCTTTCTTTATCCAGTTGTTTCAGTGTTCAGACGTGGAGAGCACACACAAGTTCATCTTCAGCTTCCTGCAGACATGCTATTTTGTTTTAGGGTGGCAAGATACTGGCACAAAACTGTTGAGATGGCTTTTCTCTACTGGCAAAATATTCAGTTTAGCAATTAATGGTTGTCACTGTTGAGGAGAATTTATGATTTGCATTAACTTTTGAAATAGATTAGTCAACTTCAAGTTGCGTTACAGCAACAGTAGGTAATGAAGATCGATCCAGCATTACCACGCTGGTATGAACACATAGATGGTAATGATAATGAATGTCTCTGGAGCACTGGAGTATTCATCATGGAGGGACAGAGAATAAGATGCTGCATCAGCAAAGGATTAGAAGTTCTGGTGTGTTCACCAGATAAAAGTTGTGGTTTTTTTTTTGTTTTTGTTTTTTTTTTTTTGTATGTCCAGGCTCATTACATTCTTCCTTGAAAATATGAATAAGAACACATATTTCTTCTAAGCATATTTTTGCTTTTTCAGTACAGGTAAAGGAAAAAATGCAATGAATTTTATTTAGTTTTGTTTATGAGTTTCAGTGGTTTTTTTTCTTCTTTCTTTAGTTTGGAGAATTTTATTGATTTTTATATAAAAACGTTTTCGGTGAACACCTGGAGAAAGAAGGATGGAAAAACATATTTTGAAAGTGAAATCAGGGGAAAACAAAAGTAAGTTAAAGCATTTTCTATGTGAGTTTGATTTCATTTTTCTTGTGAAAACCATCAGAGAAAGAAGTACACATATATTCAGATATTTAGAACTAAATTTTTAAATCAACCAAATAATTTGAAAATGATAGAAACAACAAATTTGTTTCCATCAGGAAAGAGCGAGTCTATTAATGTCAGGAAGTTTAGAAATAAGCAAATTGTGACACGCAGGGAACAAAAGAGTATACAGTTTTATTGTACAGAGAAGCTAAGTTGAAAAGTCACTGGGCAAGATAATCGTGTTTTCACACAGAGTAAACAGAAAAAAACAATAAAGCTCTCTTCTGAGAACAGATAGCTGAAACAATGAAAACCAACACGTACCAAAAATGTGGAGAGGTATGAGTGGAAAGTGAGTAATGTGGGCTAAGTACTGATAGAAAAATGGAGTAGCTAAGGCACTATTTAATAGAGCTTTGGGACAAAGATATCCCTATCTCAGACAGATTAGTCTTGTTAGTGTTTCTTTCAAAGGAAGAGCAAAGAGAGATTCAGGATAAAGTACTGACTGAAAGAAGCATGAAGTTGAGAACAAAAGTAAAATTTCTCAAATCCTAAGGAAAATGGCACATATTTGAAGGTTTTGTAGATATGCTAAATGGTTTTGTTGAAGTCCCTCCTTCTGTCTTCAGTTTTCTATCTGCTGTAAAAGGTGAACAAGATAAAAGATAAATTTGCTGAATCCTGAAGATTGGTTAACTTTTCAGATCTGAAGACAAAAGAAATATAATAGGAGAAAAGAACAGAAAATGAGCTGAACAATGAAGATTCTTGAAAGTCAGCAGATGGAACTTGAAAAATAGCAACTGTGTATTATTATGAAAAATCTTCTGTCCTGTTCTACAACAGGACTACGTGTTTTGTGTGCTCCTTGTCTTCAGTTCTATTAGTGTTTCAGTCAGCAGCAGATATTTCAGTGTATCATGTTTTCACCTTGTGTCGTCTGTAAAATCAATGACATTTGATAGCTTTTACATAAAGTTTACATTAACTGTGACCAAGATAGAATGTTAAATACTCTTTCTGTACAAAATCAAAAAGCAAGATGAATGACAACTGATAGAAAATTAATGCATACTTTTATTGATAAATTCAACAGATTGACAACCATTTTTGCACCTCTTTGCACTTCCCTTACGATGCTGAATTGTCTCATGGCCATTATTCTTTACCATAACTATTTTGACTTGTGATTTCCATGCTTTCTACAACCCAGAATTTTCAATACAGAGATCTGGAGGTTTCCTTGTGGTCCATTCTTTCTTTATGTATGTATACCAGCAGAGAATGGGATGTGAGATTAGCAAGAAAACTGAAACACTGATGAGAAAAAAAAACACACGGTTGTAATTACACAGAGAAGAGGTCAAAGTTACACAGCTAGGATCAAAAGAAAAGGAACTGTTAGTACTTTCAGTCTGAAGCCAAAAAGAAAACACCAAAAAAAAGTATCAACATTTGTGAAATATTAATACGCATTAAAAGTGTGGAAAGACTACTGCCCCATCACTCTGTTCTGAAAAACAAAACATAAACAAAATAAAACAAAAAACAAGCCAATCCAAAATCACAAGAATAAGGCAAATATTTATTAGAGAAGACCAATTGCACCTCCTCGTGGTGTACAAAGGAACAAATCAGTCTTTGTCGTTTTTTTAACGTATTGAACTAAGAAAGCAATTCTATTGGGATAGAGATTCCACACACATACACAAAGTGTGAATACATCTATTTTTTATTCTTATTTCACGTATGTACCTCAGATCCTGATGCAGATTATTGCAAAAATGGCATTAAATGGATATGATTTCTTTATGCACAGATTGTTGCTGTAGGAGGGCACTGCTGGTCAGTGCCAGTGTATCAAAATCAACAATCAAATGCTGCCCACTGTTGCATAAAATTATGTCCCAAAAGTTGCTCACAGCCTTAATCTTGTGAAAAACCTTTTGCTGGTGGGCGTTTCTACTATGCTGACAGCCACAGTGGAATATGTCACAGTAGAGGTTGTATGTGGGATGCATAAAACATCCACAAGATGTTCAAGGATCCAATCCTAATTATACCTTTCCGTTCATTAGATAGAATTCCCTACAGTCAAGGTTTTGTTACTGACTTGCCTTCCAGGCTGTGGACAAAACCAAGATGTAGAATATGTCTCTAGACAAATCATTTCCTTCCTGTGCTGCACAAATTCTGAGCAATGTTTGGCAAAACAAGTATGTGTTTCTCTGGAGTTATATAGGAGTATACTTTAAATGTAGATCATTTTAGAAGCTAAACATCAAAACTCCATAAACTTAACAAAAATAACCCCTGATGGAATTCCAACAACTAATAAAAAAGCAAATAATAATAATAATAATAATAATAATAATAATAAATCGAAGCAAACCAATGAAAAGCAAGAACAAAAGCTACAAAATACTTTACTTGCTTTAAAGAGAGACAGATATATTAAAAAAAAAAAAAAAAAAAAAAAAAGTGGAAGCCAATGAGCTTTGAGCCTCAACTCAAATACCATTGGTAGTGGACTCCCTGTAAGATTATCTCTATTAGAATTCACATATATGCATAGGTAGAGATTTTACTCTAATGTTTGTAACAGTGCTTTAGAGTATTGCATTACCTTGGAATTCACTGAAACAGAGAAAGAAAAGAGGTTATCAACAAAACGTCCAGCACAGCTTGTTTGTCAGACCAGTACATCTCTTAAAGATGTGCATATATTTGTCATTTTGTTCACCAGTATTTCATCTTGAGGAGATCTTCACCTTTGTAAGTAGGCATGGTAAAAGAGCCCTTGAAAGAGTGAACAACATTTCACCACTTTTAAGGAAAAGTTCAGCCTGTGTTTTGAATTCACAGGTGTTGGATCCAGATGCTCTGCAAAAAGACGCCTGCTTAAGGAGTTTTCACCAGCTTCATTTTGCTCTGCCTCTTAAGGACCTTATTTTATTCCTGGTCTCCCAGAAAAATATTTCATAGAAATTCAGAACAAAAGATGGGCAAGGTAGCAGCTATTCAAAATGCTTTTTAGCTTTTTGCTGTCTGCAGAAGCGTCCATTTTACTGTATATGTTTTCAGATTTCTTTGAGTATTGTTCTTTGGTCATTCAGAGTCACTTACTGTGGTTGTTCTTAGTATGTTTCAGAAATGTCTAGAACCCTATTTGAGATTGTATAGAGACAGCAGAATTGTGAAGCTACCTGTCTGCTGATATGTATCTTAAACACTGCTGACATTTATTAGCAATATCTGGAAATCATGCTCTTAGCCAGATCATTACGTAACTGATCCACAGTTGGAGTGATACTGATAAAGTAGTGGTGTGATGAGTTTAGTTGCAGTTTAAGCTCTGGTGCTAGTGTAAATAAAACTGAACTTTGTTCTGCACAGAGTAAAATGATATTGCTGCTTTATTTGAACAACATTTGGGAGTTCCTTAATCTTCTTACAGAGTAATTTATTGTTCACAGGCTGTTAATGATTTACTTGCCTAGCTGGACTGTCTTCTGCATCTGATTTTTGCTGTATCACTAAATATTTTCTTCTGATTTCAGTTTTCAGTATGGTACATTTCAAGACTTAAAATAAGATTCCTTATTCTGTTATTAGATATGGCTGATTATTGTAGAAGCCTTTCCAAGACTTGCATAAGACAGTCCTCTGAGGATTTATTTCATGTAAAACACTGTGTAAAGCTGTTTACAATAATTTTCCTATGTGCTGCTTCTAGTGAATATTTGCAGGCTAAAGAATACTTGAATATCAGACAACTGTTTCAAAATCAATCTTGAAATTAAATTTCTGTGTTGACTAAGTGCTGTATCACTGGTGCTAAATATGATGATAATTTTGAAAGACAAGTATTTTATTCACTAAATTACAGGCTAGTGTGTGGTCTTGAATGCAAACTGTAGTTTTTGTCATTGGCAATATTCTAAATCCAGCTGCACAAAGTACTGTGAAACCTGTTTAAGCTAACCCTGCCTGGAGTAGATGGTTAGGCTAGATGATCTCAGAGGTCCTTCAACCCTGAAAAGCTCTCTGATTCTTTCTATGAAATGGATAAAAGGTAAATGTGAAATGCAGAAAGTAGTACTAGGCAGTTATTGTTGTTTTGTTCTCTGTAAATATTGTTATTTCTAAAAGTAACTAAAAAATGCTTTGAAACACTACAAACCATGGAGAAATAACAGTTTAGATGCACTGACATGAGATGAAGGTTTCAAGAGGCTTTGGACCAGACCTCCAATAAGTACTTTCCTGCTCTGACAATTTTTTTGTTAAGCAGGCAAGTGCAGTCCATTGCAGGCTTTTCTTGAAGAGTGAATTCACAATGACACAGTGACAATAGACTTCAAAGGCAGAAACTGTAAGGTCAAAATTCCAGTTTCTCAGGTTTGAAATTAAATAACATTGTAGATATACAATAGTCCTAATCATGATTTCTATTTGTCTTTCATAACTTTCATCATTAAAGACATGCTAGAACATATATCCACATTGAAGCCCATGGAAGATTCACATATCAGCAAATAGATATTATCTGAAGGAAGCTGTAGTGTGTGGAAATAACACAAAGGATCTACACTCAGGAACTGCAGCCTGTGGAAAAAATACCATAGTGACACAGTTTAACTTGCAAGGAGCTGCAGCGAGGAATCCACAGGAAACCCACGCTGGAGTATTTTCTTCTTAAAGAACTGTGCACAGACCCGGTCTTGAAGAACTGCAGCCCATGTTTTCTCCTCATGTTCCACTGAGGAGCAGAAGAATGTTGAGTGGGCATTTGGCAGCAAGGCCAGGTCAACCATAACGATATTCAACCCTGAAGTATCAAAGCCCCCAAACTGAAAAAGAAAGACATAGATCTATTATAGTGAGTCCAAAAGATGGCCATGATAATTAGAGGGCTAGAGCACTTCTCATGCAAGAACAGACTGAGATATTTGAGGTTGTTCAACCTAGAGAAGAGAAAGCTTAGAGCTGGCCTTATTGTGGCCTTCCAGTGTCTAAAAGGGGCCTTCAAAAAGATGGGGAGGGACTCTTTAACAGATATTCTGGTATTTCTCACATCCCTGAGCCCCACATCCCTAAACCTCTAGGTGGGGACTGGGGCAGTAAATCCCACCCCACTGTAAGGGCAGAGAAATTCCAAGACCACCTCATGAGACTGAACGTGTACAAGTCTATGGGACTGGATGGTGTGCATCCCAGGGCTCTGAAGGAGCTGGCTGAGGTGGTTGCTGAGCTGCTCTCCATCATACTCGAAAAGTCATGACTGTCAGATGAGGTCCTGGATGACTGGAGGAAGGGTCACATCACTCCCATTTACAAGAAAGGGAACAAGGCAGACCTGGGGAACTACAGGCTGATGACTCTCACATACAGATGTGAGAGTGCCTGGGAAGATCATGGAACAGATCTCCTGGATGACATGCTTGATCATGTGAGGAATGAGCATGTGATCCAAGACTGCTAGCACAGCTTCACTAGAGGAATGTCATGCTTAACCAATCTCGTGCTCTTCTATGATGGAGTGATGGCATTGGTGGACAAGGAGAGGGCTACTGATGTCATTTACCTGGACTTGAGCAAGGCCTTCCAAATTTGATGGATGTGGATTTGATGGGTGGACCTCTCAATGGATAAGAAAAAGGCTACAGACAGAGGGTGGTAATCAATGGCTCTATGTCCAGGTGGAGGCCAGTAATGAGCAGCAGCCCCCAGGGTCTGTCTTAAGACCAGTGCTCTTTGACATCTTTATCAATGACATCAGTGATGGAATCAAGTGCACTCTCAGCAAGTTTGCTGATGACATCAAGCTGAGTGGTGCAGTTGACATGGTGAAAGGAAGGGATGCCATTCAGAGAGAACTTGAGAGGCCTGAAAGGTGGGCCTGGTGAACCTGATGAGGTTCAACATAGCAAAGTGCAGAGTTTTGCACTTGGGCCAGAGGAATCCCAGGCATCCATACAGACTGGAAGGAGCAGTGCTTGAGAGCAGCCCTGCAGAGAAGGACCTGGGGGTCCTGATGGATGAAAAGCTTAACATGAGCCAGCAGTGTGCTCTTGCAGCTCGGAAAGCAAATGGTATCCTGGGCTCCATCAGAAGAGGAGTGGCCAGCAGGGACAGGGAGGTGATTGTCCTCCTCTACTCTGCTCTTGGGAGGCCCCATCTGGAGTACTGTGTCCAGGTCTGGAGCCTCCAGTATAAGAAAGACAGGGAGCTGTTGTAGAGGGTCCAGAGGAGAGCCACAAAGATGCTCAGGGGACTGGGGCACCTCCTGTAAAAAGACAGGCTGAGGAAGCTGGGCTTGTTCAGCCTGGAGAAAAGAAGGCTGCGGGGTGACCTCATTGCAGCCTTTCAGTACCTAAAGTACCTCTTTGAAAGGGTACTCTTTGAAAGGGTAGATAATTCTTTGACAGGGTAGGTAACTGCAGAACAAGGGGAAATGGTTTTAAGTTGAGGGAGGGGAGGAAGATTTAGGTTGTATGTCAGCGGAAGTTCTTTACATAGAGAGAGTAGTGAGGTGCTGGTACAGACTGCCCAGAGAGTCTGTGGATGCCCGTCCCTAAAGGTGTTCTAGGCCAGATTAGATGGGGCCCTGGGCAGCCTGGTCTATTATTAAATGTGGAGGTTGGTCTCCCTGCATGTGGTAGGGGAGTTGGAGATTCATGATCCTTGAGGTCCCTTCCAACCTGGGCCATTCTGTATTTCTGTCTTTCTGTATGTGTATTGATTGCATTGCTCAACATGGTGTCATCAGCAAACTTTCTGAGGGTGCACTCGATACCATCGTCTATGTCATTCATGAAGATGTTGAAGAGCACCGATCCCAAGACCGACCCCTGAGGGACACTGCTTGTGACCAACCTCCACCCTGACACAGAAACATTGATCGCAACCCTTTGGCTGCATCTAGCCAGCCGATTCCTAGTCCATTGAACGGTCCATCTTTCAAATCCACACCTCTCCAATTTATGGAGAAGGATGTAGTGAGGGACCATGTCAAAGGCCTTGCAGAAGTCCAGGTAGGTGACATCCACCGCCCTTCTCCCATCCACTGAAGTTGTAACTCCATCATAGGAGGCCATCAGATTGGTCAGGCAAGATCTGTCCTTGGTGAAGCCATGCTGTCTGTCTCAAATCACCTTTTTATCTCGTATGTTCCTTAACATAGCTTCTAGGAGGATCTGCTCCATGATCTTCCCACACACAGAGGTGAGGCTCACTGGCCAATAGGTCTACCATTCCCAAGGTCTTCCTTTCTCTCTTTAAAATGGGAGTAACGTTTCAACGTTTCCCCTTTTCCTGTCACTTGGAACTTCACCAGATAGCCATGATTTTTCAAATATGATGAAGAATGGCTCAGCCCTATGGACTTATACATGTTCAGTTTCATGAGGAGGACTCGGACTTGTTCCACCATTAGAGTGGGACAGAAACCACTCCACACACCCTCACCTAGAGGCTCATGGCAGATGTGGGAAGCCTGACCACCTGTGAAGACTGAGGCAAAGCACTCATTGGGTACCTCAACTTTTACTATGTCTGAGGAAGCCAGCTCCCCAATTTTCAATGAGAACATAAATTTCAATACATTTTGACTCAGTTGTTACCTAGACGCATGCACATTTGCAGAACTGACTCTGTGAGAAACAGAAGGTATTTAAACTTTGTATCAAATGACCTTTTTTTTTTTTTTCCCAAGCAAAAGAGCTTTATTTGGAATTTTAGCTTTATTGTACAGTTCAAGAAGGATTTCAGAAATGTAGCACCATAGATCATGTTAAATTTTGTCCTAACCTTTTTTTTCAGTTCAACTTTTGCGTGGCAGAAGAGTGTATTTTCTTGCACTTTGACATAAATTGCAGTCCATAAGCAGAAATGTGGAAAAAAATATTTATTCTAAACTCACTATTTAAATTAACACATAACAGATGCTAGTCACATCTTAGAATTTATCTGTGGCTCACAGATCTTGTTAAAACGAGACCATGAAAACAGAGGAAAAATGAAGTATGAAATACATATTCTGCACATGGCACTATGGACTTAGTCAAAGTATATCTATCAGTATATTAGAATTTAAGTACTAACTGATACAGCAGATGGGAAAGAGAAAGTCCTTTAGAGAAATATAATGTAAAAGAGAGGCAATGAAACAGGGATAAAAGTCAGCAAAAAACAGCAAAAATGTAACTTTTAAAGGGAAAAAAGAAAGCAGCTCTTTTTACTGAAGAAACATTATGTCATCATTCCTATGGCTAAACAAGTTCATGTGCTGTCATTTGCTCATGAGTTCACTCAGCTTGGAGTACCTGCCTGAGAGTGATTCATTTACTTTTCATATTGATGCAAAATGCAAGCAATGGATTACATTGAATTAATTCAAATTTTAAGAATAGGTTTCAAACTTTAAACAAATTCAGTTTAATATTATTAACAGATATGTATCACCTTTCAGAGTGTCCTCTGTAGAGGAAGAATAGACAATTGTATCCTGCATACAGTATGTGGGTATGAATGAAAATATTTTTAGTAGACGGTAACTTCAATTTGACTGGCATAAAATTTCAGAATTTGAGTCTAAAGGTCAGATGAGTACTTACATTCAATATTGCATCTTCTGGCTTACTAGAGAACAAAAACATATACAACAAGATGGGAATCCCACTAAGGTTTTTAAAGAATAATAATTTCTGGCTTTTTTTTCGTCTCCAAATTATTTGTGAACATAACATTGCATTTTGCTGTCTCATGGAAAACAGAAATACTTTTAACCTTCTTTTTTTTGCATTCTGTTTGGAACAGTTCCCTGTGATCATACGGTGAGCAACGGTATTTGGGAAAATACAACAGTTGTCTTGTCTCAGCATTAATTAAAAGTAGCTGTAGTCAGACTCCTAGCCTCTCCAGAAACGCTGGATGTGATCACTGAACCAAATCTACCACAATCTCTCCAGTAAAACAACTTGTCACAGCAAGAGGCCCCTAATTTCTCTGGCATTGCAAGTGCATTATAGGCATGAGGTATGCTTTCCCTTGGAGTACCCAAACAGTTTCACAAAGAGTGCTCTGTTTGTCACATGGTGCAGCTTGTTTGCCTTGCAGAGCATGCCATTAATGTCCTGAAATGTTTATAAGGGCAGGGACAGAGTTTAATTGCCTTCTGCATGTAGCCAACTTTAAATAATCTAGTAAAGTTTTGTGTGTTTCAATGCATTAAAAATGATTCCATGCATTAAATGTGCAGATATGACTTTTGCCAAAGGGTGCTGAAGTGGGGGAACAAAAGAAGTTTATGACTAGTGGAAATGAAATGTACTTGACAGCGGGAACTTGATGAGCAGAGAAGGCGAAGTAATGAGCCACTGATGTAATGGGACAGAGATGGAGAAGGTAATAGTGGGAGAAGTGACCTCCAACAAATCCGATTTCATGCATTTCATTGGTGAAGGCTAGGAGAACACAGTCTGCTTCTAAAGGGGAGGGAGGCAGCCCAGGTAAACCTCATCTCTGCCTCAGGTACAGAGGAATTGCAGCAGAAGGCTTTGTTTGGTAAGGCTAAGCCCGATACCAGAGGTGCTGTAGAAGCAGCTGGAGTACACATCTCCAGGACCATCACTGCTTGAGACCACAAAATGAAGAAAAAATTCCCACTCGCTTCAGATTTATATTTGCATTAAGGGAAACAATGCATTTAGCATTTGGGAAAGAGAATTTGTCTGATGCTCATTTTCAACTACAAGCAGCTGTAGCATTTATTAGGATGGAAATGTGTATGTACTATATCATATATATATATCTCTGTGTTTCTGTAACCAAACTTTTCAAGAAAACCTGACTGGAGGATATCTAAAAAGCCTTGATATTTGGATCTTTTTGCCTCTGAAATTGCATTGTGATAAACTGGGACCTCAGGCTATGTAAAGATTATATTAAATTGAGGAAAATGCTTAAGTAGTTATCAAGTACCTCTTACAAAGAAGCTGGTTCACCAAAGGATAAGTCCACTCTCACTGAATAGACTCAAAACGGAAATGTACCTGATTTTTGTCAAGTGAAAACTTTGCTGATTGGTATTTCACTGTGCATTTGGTGGCTATGTATAATCTCTGAACTCCTCTTTTTCTGTGACTTACTGCAGCTCACTCTAGTGAGCTCACTAGTAGAAATATTTTCCTTTCTTTTTTCTTCTTTCTCTTATTTTTTTCTTTTTCTTCTTCAATTTCTTTTTTTTTTCTTGTTCTTTTTCTCTTTCTTTTTTCCTTTTCCTTTTCCTTTTATATGTAATGAATGATTTGTGTCTGTAATTGTCAGAACTGTTTCTTATGCCTTTCGTACTTGTTTTATCTGGGATTCTGCTTTGTGAAAGTTTATGAAACACTATATATTAAAATTGAATATGACTTTTAGTCATACTGGAAGTCTTACCCATTATTTTCTGGGGAACAACTTGAACAATTCTTCTTTTTGGGATTTGTCTGTGGAAATACTGTTCGAGGATAATATGACCCTATTTTGATATAGACACATTTTTCTTCTTACTCAGCACACAGTAAGTACACATTTGTTCCCAGATCTCCTGTGTACATTCTGTCTTCTAGTTATACCTCTTCATGATTCCATACTGTTAAGCAATAGATACACACAGGAAATGCACAGGTTTTACTTTCATGATTTCTAATCTAGAAATGTTCAAAGTAATGTAAAACTAGTCAAAGTCCCTTTTATTCCTTAAATATTCAAAAGACAATAAACTAGTTTTCATTTGTGTTTCTGCAGATCTGTCCTGTGTTAGAAAGGTCGCATCTTCCTGAAAAAGCAAGACCATTTTTATGTAAATGGAGTCTAGAAAGTATGACAAAATAAACCTAGAAAAAAATTGGGTGTGACTTTTTCTCATTTAAACAAGGGCTTTGTAGTTTTGTACAACGAAATCTACATGAAACAAATTATTAATAAATGTCCAGGCTGATTAAATTGCCTATGACTTTCAGCTCAGACCAAATGTTATTACTGTTCTGTTTATTCTAATAAAAAGCATTTCAAAGAGTGATTGACATAAAGATACTTAGATCTGATCCATTATATAACATTGTAAAAATTAATGTATATAATAATCTTTGCTGTGAGGGTCAGAGAGGATTACAAGAGGATGCCCAGGGAGGTTATGAGTTCTCCTTGTCTGGAGATATACAAGACCAACCTGGATGTGTGACCTACTGTAGGCAACTGTCTCCAGCAGGGGCACTGAACTATGAGATCTACAGAGATCGCTTTCAACTCCTATGATTCTGTGATTCTGTAACTAATGGATTCTGATTCTGAAGTAATGGCAAAGACATCTTTTGTTGTTACTAGTGGACAATAATAAAATTAGTATAGCTTTCCAACCATTGGAAATTGAAAATTATTGCTGACACACTTTTTTGTTTGTTTGTTTCATACACACCAGCATTTTGCAATTCAACCTCATTGTCATCCCTGATAGATATTATTCATGTGCCTACATTCTGGTAATTCTAACTTGTATTTGCATCCAATTTATTTATTTTTGTCCGGAATCTAATGTTTTATTTAAAAATAGCTAATGAATATTTACATGCAATTTCATTAATAAATTGTTATGAACATGTGTTAAAAGTATTCACTACTTCATTAATTGGATTCAGTATTTCTGTTTGATTTCTTCTGTGCTAAAAAAATTAGACATTTTAAAGGTCACTTCCAACTCTAAGGATTCTAGGTTCTATGATTCTTATCAAAAGAAAACAGAACTTGCATTAAATATTCTTATTTATGGTTTATTGGTTGACTTAATTCAAAGTATGTTACAGTTGCTGTATAAGATACTATTTTGTGAAACTGTAAAATTAAAATTAATTCTCACCCTTAATATTGAAGTTAAAATAAGTAAAAACAATTGTCTTATAAAGAAATTACTTCTATATCTGCACATAATCATGAAAATATGTAAAAGCTATCAGTTTTAACAATTGCTTATTAAACCTTGAAACTGATTCAGAAATCTTGCAGAGATATGGGATAAAGCAAAGGAAAGATGAAATATGAGATTTATATTACACATTCAGATAATTTAGAAAAAGAAGAGAAATTCTGTCAAACCTTCACTGTTACAGTGTTTTCACAAGAGATATTTCTTTAAATTGTTAATGAAGCTAACCAACAGAGTTAATTAAAAAGTTATTTCCATTTGAGAAATATCTTCACAAAATGTCTTTTTTTTTAATTTTAAAAAGTATTTTATTTTGGTTGTTTCATTTTGTTTTACTCTGCTATATGTACATAAGTTGATCTGAAAGTAATGCCTTCCTTTTATTTCCATGGAAATTGCAACAGATACAAAGGGCACAATAATGCTATTTGATGGGGTAAATTCTCAGCTACAAAATGCTATTGTGCTATTGACTGCTATTAGTTGTGCATTTTTACCAGCAATGATCAAGAACCTGCAAGCTGCACTTGTAAAAATCTGTACCAGCAGAGGTGACCCACTGTCACTATTGCCACTGCTGAAATGCACCACTTGCCACCTTGCTATGCTAACATCCACTCTATGTGCTAACATAGACATTCAGCAAGTGTCAATGACTGTGAGTGGCTGCCATTTCTTCCTGCATGATGGAATTCAATTCCACCCCTCTGCTTCGTATGCATTTCCATGTCAGACACCAGTTTATCAGAGTGCCCCTCTGCTGCCATCTGTTACACAGCAATAAAATGTAATGGGATATTGGTGGGAAGGTTCAGCTTTTACTGCTACACCACCAACATCCACCTCTGATATTCTGAGACAAAGTAATAAAATAGGAGGCATTACTTTCAGAGAAGACCTCATATAATATTTGTCTGCCTCACACTAGGTAGATCAATAGCTGTAGACTGCTAAAAATACTTACTGAACTCATAACAGTTCTGGCTTGCTATAAGACTTCAATTCTTTAATGCTAATTTTAAACTGTCATTAAGTATCTCACTGCCATATACATCAACAGTCTAACTGCCACAGAAAACCAACTGGTGGTCTGTATGTGCATCCTGTATGAAATTAGCATGTAGGTATTTTGCAAATATTTACTGTTTTTTGTTGTTGTTGTTGATTTTTTTTTTTTTTTTTTTTTAATTCCCCAAGGGTGGATTGCCACTGGGCTAGTCTTGTCTAATGCTTGGGCTGGTGGTCAATGATGCTACATCCTGAGGAGTGATGTGTTCATGATGTTGCACTTAAAATTACTCTCTTTATCACATACACCAGCTGGTTTTTCTCTTGAGTATCATCACCATAATGTATCTAAGTTTTAGTGAAATGTACATCCTTATTTCTTTTCTCTAACTTTGCATTCCAATGGTCTTATGGCAGAAAAATAGACAAGCACCTCACTTGAAACAGGCCATAATTATATTAATGGTGCTTGAGAACAGATATTGCATTCCAAGGATTATATATTTACAATAACTTATCAAATTGTTTGCGTAAAAACGTTGTCATAGGCGTGCTTCTATTGTAGAGTGTTCTTTTTGGAGTAAGTATTTCAGATTAGAAGAAGCAGATAATGTACAGACATACAGTTATAAGAGAATATAAGTTTTAGTGCATAACTTTTGGAATGACAGATCAATACTTTAATAAAACTGGTATTCAGTTTAGCATATAGGCAGTATTATGAGGGACTTGTGAAAACAAACCACTCACAGTCACAGGTACCTACAGCTTTGTTGATTCTCTGATTGATTGTGACAGAACAGTGTGTCAGAGTTTCCAAGATTTTTCATAACTATAACTTTTTCAATTTTTATTAAAAAAAAATAAAAGGAAGGATGTGGAGCTAAAATGTTTACCTTGGTACAAATGGTAGCACTTTAAAACAACCACTGAGTAATATTTTGAGCTCTGACAGAGAGAAGTTTATTTTGGAACCTTTTCTTGCCTTCAGATTTCCACGTTTTCCAGAATATACATTTCTCCCTAGCTTTGACTCTAAAGTTCCTGATTTTTTAACAGTCATCTCTGTAGAGAGGACATAAAATTAATGATGGCAGTATTTTGAACAGTGTGAAGGAAAAGGATAGTTCTTTGTTCAAAATTCAGGAGTAGAAATACTTTGCTAAGAATGATTTAAGAATTGTGTTTTCCCTACTATGTTTGAATATCATGTAATTTTGTATGAAATCTTTGATATTTAATTTACACCTGTTTATTATTTCTTGTGATATTTGACATCGCTCAGAACATTTTTCACCTTTTTAATGAAATTAGTATATTTATTTTACTAATTGGCTTCATACTTGCAATGAAAAAGCAAATCTATGCAGAACTTCATCAGATCTGTGTGTAGTGTTGAGCAGTGGACACTTTCTGAAAAGCCAGCTATAACAGGTATTACTCATGAAAGTGTTTCTGAGAATCAATGAATGAAGAGTTGCCTAAGAGGGAGTAGGATAGAGTTAGTTTTGAACTACCTACTTCAAAACATGTCAGAAGTGAAAATGGAACCATAACAGTAACTAATTTCTTGAAGAGTTATACCATGGAGGAGGAGGTGAAATTTGTTTTCTAGAAAGAGCTGAATATTTCCTGTTTTTATACAGAGGAACTTTAAATGTTAACTTTCAAATGAGATAGAGAAGAACCAGAAAATTAAGAAATACTTTAGATAGGGAAAGATTATTCTTTTTTGGTTTGAATTTGTACTGGTTATATCAATTCAGAAATAGGTGCCAAGAATTAGCAAACCATGTCTGAATAGTGGTAGGCCTTACAGTTGTGCTGATCTTTAGAGTCAAGAGAAATAAAGATTGCAGAAAAAGATGGTAACTTTCATTAGAGCAACAATCCACACAGTTGCAGTCACTGTGGGCTTTCTTTAGGAAAGTAAATTATGTTTATCTGTCTAAAAGATGACAGCTTTCTCTTGAGCATGTTTTTATAATATACCAGAGCTTCTTACTGCATGCATGTAGCTGATAGATTTGCCTGTTCAAGAGTATGTGACCAGCTTCATCTCCTGGGTGCTGTTAAGTCTTTACTCAAGATTACCTCCCCTCAAGTTGTAAAGCTCTTGCAGTGAAAAATGTGTCAGAAAGTAAATTGACTATGAGCCATGTTATGTAAGTCTGTAATAACTCAAGCTATAATTGAGAGAAGCAGCATATGAAATGATATATAATGAAAAAAACCCACCATATTTCACTAGTGCAGCATAATAGTAACACTTGATTAAGAATAGATGAACAATGTAAAAGCACTTCAGATTATTCAGAATACTTTAAATTCAAACAATGTATGTAATCTAAGACACACTTTGAATTTGTTATTTTCTATGCTGTTTTGGAGATAGGAAAACAGGCAAGGGAGGCAGGAAACCGCCATGGCTCATCAAGGATCTGTTGGTCAACCTGAGAGAAAAGAAGGGCGTGCACAGGCAGTGCCACCTGGGAGGAAAACAGGGAGGCTGTTCAAACAAGCAGAGGATACAAAGTCCTCTGTGATATGTAGTTCTTCTTTCCTTCTGAGAAACAGGTAGCCGGAAATTCGGCAGTCTACATAAATGGGGCATTAACTCTTTAACTTTCAGTGCTTCACATGATAATATGAAATAATACCAATAACAAGAATCATGTAACCATGACATCAATACATAAAAGCATCTGTTTGATTGAAAAAGACTCTGCTGGTATATACTTTCAACTGAGCCCATATACAGAATTCACAGTTGTGCCATAACATGGTCTGTCAGATATGGTGTGGTCCACTGCGATTCATTCCTTTTATTTTATTATGTGCAGAATTAAAAACATGTTCCCACTACATAATTATTTTAAAAAGGGAAAGACAAAGAAAAGCAACATGTCTGGGACTTCTCTGAAGGCTTTCACGTGGAATGGTGGTCTAGTCCAATGACTGTTATAGCTGGCCATGCATCTTTCAGCACGGTCTTTAAAAATAAGCATAATTTTCCTTTTGTGTACAAATGTGCTTTTCTTTGTCCAAAACATTTAAAGCTAAGAGTAAATCTTTTACTTGAAAAAATAATAACAAAAGGCCACCACCAAAACCACAAAAAAAATAAACAAAAAGTTATTTTTTTTTAGTTCCTAGTTTAATCTGTACAGATCATGCTTATTATTAACATTTTAACACCCAAACAGCATTTCACCCTGAGCTTTCTCTCCGTGGAACAGAGCTGTTCGTGCTCTGGGAAAAAATACAGTTTGGAGCCATCTCTCTATTCTTATAGATAAATGTTAGATGCATAATTTTAGACATCAGAAATTTGGTGAGATTAATCCCATCCACTTACAAACAGATCTGTATCTGTTTAAATAAAGCATTTAGGCTCTTTTGTTCAGTCAAACTCTTTCAGGATACAATAGTGGGGGGGCTTTGTGTGTGCGTTTTGTTGTTTTGTATTTAAAGATGTCTTCAAAATATTTCTTAAAGTGACTAAAAGTTTCAAAACACTGAAACTCCAAAAGTTTCTTGAGAGTAAATAGTGGGCTTGAAGTTCTTCCAATTAATTTTTTATCACGAAGCTGCTGTAGAAAATGTTTCTATTATTCAAGACGTCCATCCAGTGTCCCCTTTAAAACAGGAAACTTGTTCCATTGTTGGTGTGTTTTTTACTGTTCCATTGTTTTCTTGACCACCTAAAAATATCAGTGACATAATTAATAATTGTAAACATTTTATTTTTTGTGTGCATCATTTAATAATGAAAAATTTCTGTGTATTAATTTAGCATTATAACTAAATTAATGTAAAAGAAATAATAATTGATGGCAATTTGGGGACTGTTCAGTTTGGAGTCCAGCAACAAAAATATACCAAGGTTCTTATTACACTCTGTTTTCTGTTGTATCATTAAAGTACAAGTACTGCTCTGAAAATAAGGCCTCCTATTTTGTTATGCCACCCCACAGCACCAGAAGCAGATTTTGGTGTTATGTCAGTGGAGGTTGAGCCTTCTGCTAATACTCTGATATTCTGTTACTTCTTTGTTGCTGTGTGACCGATGGCAGCAGAGAGGCACTCTGACAGAATGATGTCTGATGTGGAAGTGCATATTAAGCAAATGCATGTAAACGAATTCCCCCAAGATGAAAAAAATAGCACCCACTGACATTCATCGATGCTTGGAGACTAACCAGTGGATGTGAGCATAGTGGAGTGGTGAGTGGTGAGTTTCAGCAGTGGTATCAGCGATGTGAAAGAAAAGTCATGTTCAAGATGGCCATGTGCAGGTATTACACCATGAAACAGAGTGTCTGCATCACTTCATCCACATGAATTTGTGGATTATAATCAGGGAAATGTGCACAAGGCTGGTTATCAGCTTCAATATGTTGAAACAAAGGTGGCCATGTTGGAATATTTAAAAGTTTGCACGCATGCTCACACAGGAACAGAAACAGGACCTACTGAGCCACTCTGAGATCAGTTTTCTGAGTTTTCTGGATTGCATCATTTCTGGCAATGAGATGTGTTTTCACCACTACAAGCTAAAATAAAAAAAGCAGAGTAAGGAGTGATAATTGTAATTCTCCACTGAAGAAAAAGTTCAAGATGCAGCCTTCAGCAGGTAAAGTGATGTGCAATATCTTTTGGGATAGAAAAGGTGTGATTCTTTTATATTTCTTGGAACCCAGGCAAACCATCAGCTCTCACTTTTACACTGCAACATTGACCAAGCTGAGGGATTGAACTTCCTGTGGTAGGTCAGGACCTTTATCTTACAAGAAGATGCAAGGCCCCATGTCAGTTTGAAGACCATGAAGCATATAGCCAGTTTTGTCTGGACTATCCTACCACACACACAGTATGCTCTGGATTTGGCTCCTTCTGATTTCCATCTGTTTGAGCTGATGAATTAGGGACTGCATGGGCAACATTTTCCTACCAATGATACTATCATAGCAGCTGAGAAACAGTGGGTCATCTCTATTGGTGAAGATTTTTATGGTCATGATATGCAGGTTCTCGTTCATTGCTGGCAAAATGCATACCTAATTGTGTAAAATAAGAGTTTTGTAGCTTAGAATTTGCTCTAATAGTGATACTGTGTTCTTCGTATAGGAGGCATTACTTTTGGAGCAACCTACATATATTTTGATCTTGGAGACATTCAAAGTCCGGTTGAACTAGGCTCTGAGAAAGCTTATCTAGCTGTAGATGTCCCTGTTCCTTGCACAGGAGTTTGACTAAATCAATTTTAAGGGTCCCTTACAACTCAAACAATTCTATGATTCTGTTATTCTATGACTCTATGATTCTATAATTCAACTTCAGCAGGAAAAACTCAGTTCATATAGTTACCACTTGTCTGCAGATGTACTTTAAGATACTCTAGAGAAAATCTAAAATCCCTTAAGAATAGAACAGAAAAGAATGGCATTTTTTATTTTAATGATTTAAAACCATATGATATAATATATTGTAATATATTACCTTCATTTCCATTTCAAACTTTTGCATTATTTCCTCTGAATGCTGACTTATCTCTCTAGAGCATACATCCTTATAGTCTTCTGGGCAGTTCCAGTAATTATGTAGTTAAATGACAAATACATATCACAGTAAATATCTTAAATTAGAAATAGTAATTCCTAAAATAGAAATCATAGCCATTCCTCTTTCCCTGTCTAGACCACCAAAACCACTGTGTGTTGCAAAATAATTAAAAAAAAAAACAAGCAAAATATTGGAAAATTATTCCTTCTCAGAAGAGCCAATGTATTAAATTCATGCAGTGGATATTTTGTAAGATTTTTCGGTAGTCTATTCTCTATACTATTCTCTGAGTTCTGTAATTCCCATTGTGTTCAATGCCTGAATGTTAAGCTAGAGGGTATTCTGGATCTGTCTACCTTGAACACACATTGAAATAGATAGACACATTGTACACAATACATCTGATTTTAAAATGATAAAGACACCAGAGAAAAGATGAGCAAAGAGAAACAAATATGAAAATGAAGTCCCAGGCTTATAAATTCATATAATAATTAATTAAAATGAATATAGCTGGAGGTGTTTCATGGGATATTATATGGCATTACCACAATATGAATTTAAATGCTACTGCTGTTCTCTGTTTTCTTATATAAAAAATAAATTAGCCTTCTCTGAATTGATGAAAGGATTTCTCACCTGTCAAGACTACATAAGGACAATCTCTTTTAATCCAGTTGGGGATTTCCCCAGTCTGGATACAATCAAAAACTATCTTCTCTGTTTCAGCAAATTCTAATTCAGACTTTGCTCTCCCAAGATTTCTGAAAAGCTTCATAGAGAACTGTGTCCTGTTGCTGTTCAAAATAAAATGAAGACTTTGTGAGAAACTAATTATTAAAACTACAAGAAGGGTGCAATTACGAAAAGTATGAGGAAGAAACATTCTGAAAAATGTAGAAAAAGAAGTTGTTGATACTATAACAGTCTTGCCAAATAAGCTTATTTCAGTATATTTTATAACACACTGGTTAAAATTTGCATAAGACAGATATGCTGAATTGTTTTCCTGCTCTTTATAAGGTGTTTTTAAGCTCCTTGATTTAATTTTTTAATATAATTATAGAATACATTGATTGTTTTTTTCAATTTCAAAACCATGCATGAAAATTATAATAAGATTCTTTAAAATGTATTTTCTCAGTATGGAAACAACTCATTACTTTTTTAATATTATTTCTATCTTTATTAACACTCCTACATACCTTTTGTCATCCCTACGTTCATTTCCATAAAGCACTTCATAGGACGAAATGTCAGCCTGAGCTTTATTAAAGGCTTCTTTCCAACCAGCCCTTTCAACCTCATTCTTCCTGACAAGCTGATTGATGTACTGCTGTGCCTCAGGGACATCACAGTATAAGGTGTGAACCTACCATGGATCAAAAATAAGATTAAATTTTCTGCAAAACTGTTTGCAAATCATGTTTTTCAGATAAGAACTGAAAGAACAGAAAAATACTGTTTTTTCCATGATTTCATTTTTGAGTTTCACTAATTTATATATTAAAATAATCCCTTAAAAAGAGTATTCAGATTGGTGTAATCAGATTTCTGTAGGTCCATTTTCAGTGAGGGTCTAGATTTCTTTAATTACATGTGTAATTCTGAAAATTTCATTTAGCCTTTAAATCAATATGCATAAAATAGCTTTTCTATTTTTTAACACTAAATATAATTAATTAAAATACACATTTTTCCAAATTGAACTTCTTTGTAAACTCAGCAAATCATTTTTCACTTTTACGGTCTCTGAGTTCCGACCTTCTTAGCTAGATTTTTCAAGAATACTAGGACTGTAATTTCAGGTTTCACTGCATTGTTATATCTTCTTTCACTTTCTAGGAGCTCAGTAACTTCTCTTTCTCGTTTCCGTAAAGACTCCTGTATCTTTTGCAGTATGATGTGTGCTTGCCACAGAGGTCCCATTTCCACCGAGTTTTCAGACTTCTCTTCATTAGCTCCCTGGGAGGCCACAAAGATATATTTTAAAATGTTAATGCAAAATCTGTTCATCAGAATGAATTTTCCAAGATATTAATGATCAAGTTAGAGCACAAATGGAAAAAAATCTAAAAGAAGTAGATGTTGCTTACTTCCAATGTTTGGTGTACAGTTTTTACAATTCATACTAGAGATGTTCAAAAGATTTTGTAGTAAAATGTATACTAGCATTATAATGAAGATAACAGCACACTATTTGGTTCCAGAAGAATTAGACTTCATTTTCTTACTATAGTATTTTAATAATTTATCACCAATTTATCATTCTCAAAGCACATATAAATTTCCCATATTTTTTGTTGTCAGTCTTCTAGCTTCCTTCAGCCTTTCTAGAATTAGTCAGTCTGACATATTTTGAAACAACTGGAATAATTATAAACCAACCAATTTCATTTCCATTGTGTTACTCACTTGTTCTGCTTTTGATTTTAAAATGAGCACATCTGCTTTTTCCAAGTCTTCGGTCTTTTCAGATTTGTGCTGAAGAATTTTGATCTGGAAATCCACATGGTCTGACACTCTTTCCACATACAGACTGATATTGTGAAATTCCTGCAAAGCTATATTGAAACCAGTAGAAGATGTAATCAAGAAAAAGTTGAGCATTTCTATGACTATGCACTGGCTGCAATATTGTCTAAGTGTACTAAATTGTCTCCATTAAGAAATCAAGAATTTGTAATGCACAAATTAATTATGACAATCAAGAATTCTGTTAGAATATTCTATTCAAATGTTGAAGTCTACACAAAATTCTTCCTGACTGTAATAATCCAGTTATACTAAAGAGTTTGGAGTTATGATAGACATTTCTGGCTCTAAAATTCTTTAATTTAACCTGAAATACAGTATTGTAATGGAAAAGCTTATACAGATTTTGTCTGGTATAATCCACAGCATAAGAAAAATAGGAGGGAAAATAGGAAGATCGAGAAATTTCATGTCCAAAATACAAAACTCACTCAATGTGTGTTGGGCATAAAGATGACTGATTTTTTTAGACAGATTTTCAAGGATCCTGACCTGAAAGGCAAGAAAAGAGGAGAGAAAGACATCAGTTTTTGTATTTCCTTTGTGAGTATACATGTAAAAATTAATAACAGTGGAATAATGTTGCCACTGATAGTCGCATCCTAGAGAAATGAGCAGTAACAGGTTGTTGCTATAAAAGAAAATATAAAAGAAGAAAAGCAGAGACTTCTCAGACTTTACCATTTTCACAAGAAAATTAACCAAAATGTCCAATACTTACATTTGCCCACATTGCAAGAATTAAAGAGATAAAAATTACAGAGTAAGTCTCACAAAAATTTGAAAAATAAAATCCTTTGCACACACAGTCTAAAGTCAGCACAGAAGGAAAGTTTCTTTGCTTCAGATCTTGATAGTACTACCTGGTGTCATAAAAGAGGTTCTTTCTTCCTGTATATCTTAGAACATTATAACTTCACCACTTGCTATTCTTTCTTAAAATATAATATGCTACATTTCAAGAATTTGTAAAAAACTATAGTCTTCACTGTTTGTCAACTGGGAATCAGCTAATATTGGAGATATATCATAAAACATAGGAGAAAAAAAAAATTAAATACTGATGACATTCAAAATTCCATCAAAAGATGGTGCTGCATTGTAAAAAAATACTCCTTCCTATTTTTCACTCCGAAATGCTATAGGAATCTGCACTCTATTTCAAAATTTGAGTCTGATTTTTAGACTTTTCTTCCTTCAAAAGAGTGTCAACATGATCCTGAATATATGCCCTATTGTAGTACAGTGACAGTTGATTGATATACAGACTATGATTTCAAAATTACAGAAATACTTACATATTTTATGCATAATAATATATATATATAGAAAATAACAGACAATAATTAAATGCTCATAGATTATATTAGAAAAAGAAAAAAAAAAGTTATTTTCTCCAGTAACAAGAAATTCAGAATGTATGGTATACATGTAATTCAGAAGAGAGGTATAAAATAGGTAAATCTGAAAAATACCCTTGCATTTATTTGGAAAGCAATTCTTGACAAGATATCACTAAGAAACTAGCAGGTCAAACTGGGCAAAATTCTGTAACACACAAATCAAATTGAAAATCACTTTAAATTGTTATTTCCACAGATAAATGTAGCTTAATTTACAGAAGGAATACATACTGGAATATTTATAAGGTTATGGCTTTTCTGTGTATGGAGCCAAAATTGGCACTTCACAGTCCATGTTAGTGATTTCATATTAGGGAAGAAACTGGACTCTGATATAACCAGGAATAAATTAAATTATTTTAATGTGCATTTTGGGCTCAGTCCTGAAAGCATGCTGGGCACAGAAGTACTGACATAAGCAGCCTATTTAACTGTTTAAGAACATAACCTTTTATTGAAAGTGCACAACACTGAGCATTTCATGACCATTAAATGAAATACAACTTTTTTTTGTTTGTTTTCAGAACTAAAAACAAATACGTTCTACATTGAGTAATGTTGTTTTGTTAGTGTATCAAGACAACTGTTGATAAAGGAATTAACTGCCTACATGTTATTGTCTGGTGTTACAGCCTCAAGATCTTCCCAGGTTAAATAACTCACGGATGTCTGACCTTTTGGCTTTCCTAAGCTGCACTGAATGAAGAGAAACTGATGAAAGCTCCATCTACAAGTGCTGCTCCAAAATTAATACTACCTAATTATTTCCAAGGAAACTACAACCAATACAAAGAACACAGTAGTCTCAGAGCAAATTCTCAACTACAAAACAACTTTTTTTTTTTTTTTTTTTCAAAATAGTCAATACCATTGGCTATGCATTTTCTCTAGCAATGAAAAAGAACCTGCACTGGTGAGAAAGTTCAGCCTCAACTGCCATACAGCCAACATCTGCCTCTGATGTTGTGGAACAACATAATGCAATAGAAGGCATTACTTTCAGAGCAGCCCTCATAAAATATATAAGGTAGTTCATATATGTAAGTAATAAAACTTGAAGTTTTAGCATTTTTTATTAAAATATATTAAAAACAGACTAACAAAAATATATTTTGGTATTTTTGTGAAATTAATGCATCAGTCTGGTTCAGTGGCAGTGATTGCAATTCTCAGTGAATTCTTAAGATGTCTGGTGAAATTTTATTCTTCCTGTACTTCATCCTTGAAAACAATTGTTCACAAATGTTCATACTGCCAAAAAAATGACAAAATGAATGAGCCATGATTGTAAACCAAATGATATTTCTCTCTGGTAAGAGACTGATAAAGAGATGTGAACAAATTTTTCATTACAGCTCTATGCATTCCATTTGAAAATTTTCAAATGTATGCCTACTGGAAATAGAGTCACAAATAAACAAAAATAATTTCTTTTTTGCAATCCTGAAACCTCAAATTCATTTATCAAAATGGAAAGCATGGCTGCATGTTTTTCACTTTTCACAGGACTGACAATTTGAAATGCATAAAATTATTTGCCATAACTTAAGCTGGCATTACACTGTACCCTCCCCATGCCCTGGAGCCCATGCAGCTGGGCCACTCTGTGGGGCAGAGCTGCCACTGTGATAGCATGAGGTATTGCATGGCTACAGCGTGAGCTGTATCAGACTGCACGTGGCCCATGAGGCCCATGAGCAACATTGGTTGGATGTGCCTGAAATAGCTCATCTCCCCTATTTCCCCAACCCTGCCCTTAAAAGAATTATTATAATGAAAAAAAAAAATAATAAGGGGAGAGTGCTGTGCTCTTGCAACACACATTTATTTTACCCAAGGCCTTTTTTTTTGTTTGTTTGTTTTGTTTTTAGTTCTTTTGCTTCTGTAATAAACAGAAATATCTGACAATGATCAATGACTCAGTAAGAACAAAGTTTGAGTATTACTAAATCGTCTGACAATGTGACTGCAATACAGTTTGGCCACAATAAGAAGAAGGGTGGAAACGATGTTTTAACCCACTGCTGTAGCTACTTGCTCTTACAGTTCACTGCTTTCTGCAGGCTTTTTCTGCATCTGCTGCCATCTCAGATCATTAGTAAACTGATACTGCATTATTAGAAAGAAATATTGCAAATATGCCCCTTTTTCCTGGGAAACATTATGCAAGTTATTTTTTGCTGCTTAGGTCAACGAGCTGCTTTACATTGTTGTGATAGATGAAGACTTTGTGTATTTTTTATATCATTTGCTAAATTAAAAAATTAAAAAACAACAAAAACCAACTCTGCTGTGATTTTACAATTATTGAAAAGACATGAGAAGTGAAAAAGACTGAGAAATGACAATTACAGTTTTTAGTGGAAAAATAACATAGAACAAAATCCTGTACATCTTCTTCATTGGCATCTAATGACCTCCAAATTACTTTTATTCCCTGAAATAAAACAAGTGTCTAGCAATTAATCTTGGCTGATTTAGTTGTACATATCTAAAGACAAATTGTTGTCTTAGACTGCCTTAGACTGTTGGGAACAGCATGAACTAGAAATGAAAATGAGGGCACAGTTTAACTTCATGAAGAAAAAACAAACCAGCTGTTTTCACCTTTTTTTCTTCCCATTTCTCTGTTTGTTGTTTCATTTGATGAAGAAGATCTTCCTTCTCTTGGCTCAGTTGACTGTTAATTTCCCTCAGGCTCTGAAAGAAATAGAATAAGGCAGTGTTCGTTTTTCAAAAAGGTCTTCAGTATTTATTTATTTGATTGTTTTAGTTTTTCCTCCACACAAGTTGAGAAATTTGAACATTTGAACTAGAGCATGCAGAAATTTTTGCTTGGTTGTAGAATATAAAGAATGGGATAAACCTTAATTCTGGTAATTTCTGGTCATCGCTAAAAAAGCATTAGATATCCTTAATACTCAGTGAACGTCTTTATTTTCCTTCATAAAAACATAATTGTTCTCAAGTGTATAAGCAAAATAGTATGGGAGAACTTAACACCAAGTATTCATCACAGAACTGAAGATATGAAAACTGTTCTGAAAATGTACTGTGTAAGGTTTTACTCATCTCCAGATGAAGACAGCTATGGTTTTGTAGTAGTTTCTCAAATTATATCTTCAGTTTGTCACTGAAAAGAAAACACAACTTCTACAATCTCTTTCTGCATCACCCATATGTTTCTGTTGCTCTTATTCTTCTATTAAAATTCACTTCTTGTTTACCTTAGCTAGATTTTGCCAGTATTGTCTGTTCTTGTTCATCAGCTCTCGGTAAGCTTCTAATTGAGATTTCAGACTCCTCATTTTGTCACCATACAGTTTTACAGTAGTTACAGTCTGCTCCTATATTAGAAAAGATTATTGAGAAAATGAATTCAGAGTGAAAACAGGAAAGTGAAAACATGAATAACATTTATACAATAGCAAAATATTACTTTTCCTTCTCCAATTCTTTTTTTTTTTTTTTTAATCTGCAAATTTTTTGTGTTGCTCACAAGAGGCTAGTATCTTCACAGGACGTAAGCTTAAGGCAAAAAATCCTGCTCAGGTAATCATTTTTTCTCCTGCATTTTGCAGAAGCCACAAGTCTTTCGAAGAGCAGACCCTAATGAATTCTCTCTAGGCATGGCTAAGCAATTTTAAACAAATTTAGCTTTTCTAAGAAAATAAAAGATGGGAAGTTAAAGATACGAGCAGTATAGAAAATAGCTCAGCAAAAGAATCTTTCTAAATAAGGCAATGGAATTGTATAATAAATGCATATACATATATATATAAATATATATATTTTATATACATATAAATGCATATACAATAAATAAATTTATTCTATAATAAATCAGAAAGCTTAAGAAGTAGGGATATTTCCAGTGCTTCCATGAACTACTTCGCTCTCAAAGATTTTAACTAAAAACATATTATAGTCCCTATGATTCTGTCTGTGCTCAGTAGAGAAATAAATTTGGAATCTTTGGAAGTGTGTACCCTCTGGACAGAATGAAATTTATTTTTATGAAAAACATACATGTAAACAGCTACCAAATGGCTGTCTTGATCTTCATTGGCAAAGAAAAATAATCTGATGAATTAAAGTAGTGGAGGCTGAAGAAAAAGATTTCAGTACAATGTAGCCCAAAATGTACGTAATTCAGATCTGGGGAGAATTACCGACTAATGAAATGCACAAATGCTTCCACTAGGGAAAGCATGGTACTGTGGAGTTATAGTCACAAGAGTGGAGCCTATGGATCCTTACTGTAGCCTTGTGGACATTTACAGGTGGAAGGCCTCTGTGATTTTCTAAACCACATTTACATAACACTAAAAGAAAAAACTGAAACATCCATGGAGACCTGTGTCTGGGTCTGAATGCTGAAAGAACCAGTTATATGAGCATTACTTTGTGTGTCAACCAAGATTCAAAGAAAAGGAAACAATCTTATTCATATTTTGGAAACAACTTGAATTATTCTACTTGTATAATGCTTTACTATGAAATGTTTTTTGGGGTTGTTTTCCGGTAAATTTATCCTTATTGGGCTCATTAACTTCATGAACTTCACAAAAATTGTCATATACTAAGCTAAACAGAGAATGGATTTAAACCTTAAAGATGGAAAAGGAGCCAAGTGCAAAGGAAAAGAGAGCATGCCCACAGAGAAGGCTGAAATACCTTCTGCATTGGCAATGAGGCTTAGAACAGCCTTTTACAAAAAGATAATTCTTGACAGATCAATTCACACAGTTGTGTCAGTCATCAGAAGAAAGTGACATTTAACAGGAAAATTTATTAACTGAAAAGTCTGCAAATACATCAGCATAAATATTCAGAATGGGGAAGATACTAATGTATTAAAAAAAAATGAAGAAATAGCCATTTTTGGAGATTGGATGCAACGAGTAACTAAATGCAGTAGCAAATGTGAATGAAATAAATTTATTACCTAGTTTTGCCCTCTGCCTTAAAGACTGGATTGACTGTAAGGATCTTCCTCTGAGAAACAGTAAGGAGCAGGTTGAGGACCTGTGGGTTAGAATTTGGGATAGGACTAATAAAGGGCACCTGGTAGTAGGGGCCCACTACAGACCACCTGATCAAGGGGAGCCTGCTGACAATGCCTTCTTCCTTCAGCTGCAGAAGGCATCGTGCTCAGGCACTTCTCCTTGTCAACCACCCAGATATCTGCTGGGAAAACCGTACAGCAAGCTGCAAGAGATCCAGGAGACTTTCTGGAATATATGAATGATAACTTCTGGTTCGTGTGTTGGATAGACTGACCACAGGGGAAGCACTGCTGGATCAGGTGCTCATCAGTGCAGAGGAGATCATTAAAGAGGTTACAACTGGAGGCAGTTTAGGTTGCAGTGACCATGCCCCTTCTGAGTTTGTTATCTCAAGTAACGTAGTCCTGGCAAAGAGTGGGTTCAGGACCCTGAATTTTGGGAGAATGAACATCAGGATGTTTAAGGAATTGTTGCATGAGATCTCCTGGGAAGCTGTCCTTAGAGACAAAGAAATGGAAAAAAGCTGGCTACTCTCCAAGGATGCCCTCTAGGAGCACAAGAGCTCTCCATCCCTCAGAATGAGAAAGCAGGAAGCGGAGGCACAAAATCTGCTGGTCAGACAAAGGGAAAAGAACAGATTGTACAAGCTGTGGAAATAAGGGCATATTCTCCCCAGGGCATTCTGGGGAGAATACAGGGATGCTGTCCGGACTTGCAGAGAAGTGATTAGGAAAGCCAAGGATCAGATGGAACTGAACTTGGCAAGGGATGTTAAAAACACCAAGAAGAGATTCAATAGGTACAACAGCCAGAAGAGGCAGGCCAAAAAGAGTACACCTCCTTTGGTAAATGAGAAAGGATAACTGGCTATGACAGATATGGAGAAGGCTGAGGTAGTAGATGAGTTTTTGCCATGGTCTTCATTTACTGCCAGGATTCTTGTATTGTTCATGTCCCTGAAGCTCATATCCCTGGCCCTGTAGCTGGAAACTAGGGGAGTAAATCCTCCCTGCTCCCCCTCTGTAAGGGCAGAGTAAGTCTGAGACTGCCTCATGAGAATGAATATATGCAAGTCTATGGGGCCAGATGACTTGCATTCCAGAGTCCTAAATGAGCTGGCTGATGTGGTTGCTGAGTCACTTGACACCATATATGAATATATACCATATATTGTGACTGTTGGTTGAAGTCCCCAGGGACAGGAAAAATGGAAATGTCATTCCCATTTACAAGAAAGAGAGGAAAGAGGACCCAGGAACTACAGACCAGTGAGCCTCACCTCTGTGCCTGGAAAGATCGTGGAACAGGTTCTCCTAGAAGGCATGTTAAGGCACATGAGGGATGAACAGGTTATCTGAGATTGCCAGCATGGCAAGGTCATGCCTGACCAAACTAGTGGCCTTCTATGATGGAGTGACGACACTGGTGGACAAAGGGAAGGTACCCAATGTCATCTACCTGGACTCGGGCAAAATTTTTGATGTGGTCCCTCAATACATCTCTAAATTGGAGAGATACAGATTTGAGGAGTGGACTGTTCAGTGGATATTCGGTGGCTGGAAGGCCATAGGCAGAGGGTTATGTTGAATGGTTTTATGTGCACTTAGAGGCCAGTTATGAATGGTGTCCCCCAGGGGTCTGTCTTGGGACGGGTGCTTTTCAACATTTTCATCAATTATATTGATGTCAGGCTCGAGTGCACTCTCATTAAGTTTGCTGATGACACCAAGCTGAGTAGTGCAGTTGACACATTAGAAGGAAGTGAAACCATCCAGAGGGACTTTGAGAGGCTAGAAAGGAGGGGCCATGTAAGCCTAATGAGGTTTAATGTAGCAAAGTGCAAAATTTTGCACTTGGGTTCAAGTAAGCCCAGATATGTATACAGACAGAAAGAAGAACTCATTAATAGTATCCCTGTGGAGAAGGAGCTGGGGGTACTGGTGGATGGAAAACTAAACATTAGCCAACAATGTGCTCTTGTAGCTTGGAAGGCCAATGGTATTCTGGGCTCCATCAGAAGAGGGGTGGCCAGCAGGGACAGGGAGGTGATTGTCCCTCTCTACTCTGCCCTCGTGAGGTCCCATCTGAAGTACTGCATCCAGATCTGGGGCCCCTAGTACAAGAAAGATGTGGAGTTGTTAGAGAGGGTCCAGAGGAAGGTTTCAAAGATGATCAGAGGGCTGGAGCACCTCCCTTATGAAGACAGGCTGAGGGACCTGAGCTTGTTCAGCCTGGAGAAGGCTGCAGGGACACCTCACTGCAGTCTTCCAGTATTTAAAAGGGATTATAAACCGGAGGTGAATCAATTTCTCAAGATGGATAGTCACAGGACAAGGGGGAATGATTTTAAGCTGAAGGAGTGAAGATTTAGATTGGATGTCAGGGGGAAATTCTTCAGAGAGAGAGGCGAGGTGCTGGAACAGGCTGCCAGAGATGCTGTAGGCACTCCATCCCTGGAAGTGCTCAAAACCAGTTTGGATGGAGCCCTGGGCAATCTGGTCAATCACCAGATCTGGAGGTTCGTGGCCTTGCCTGTGGAAGGGGGTTTGGAACATAATGTTCTTTGGGGTCCATTCCAACCCAACCTATTCTATGATTCCATCTGTTTCACTTTGACTAATAATATGACACAATGATATTCAGGCTCCAGAATAATTACCTGTTTTTCTTTTTTGATATTTTCCAGTTGTTTGATTATCTTCATATGCTTGTTTTTCATTTCCTGCATGTCTTTTACAATCTGCAGAGGATGGAAGAAATGATGAAATCAGAACACTAGAGAATGAACTCCAATTATAATGAATCATCAGACAATTTTGATGTACATTTTTCAAAATGACATTAAAAATATGGAGACTAAGCTGACCTTGAAAGCATGTAAATAGCCTGGACTCTAGAGAAAAACACTGAGGCTTCAGCAACGAGATTCAACTCAACAATTAGATTCTATTCAACTACATTATGTTATTTAATAAATATGGGTCTGTTCATTTACTTGAAGTGGATTTTTTCTTCTTGTCCATTTCTGGTTTTGTAGAGTAGTGATCTGAGTATGGAAGACAGTCATTACAATTATTCTAAGTTCTTGAAAAATAAAAACAACATTGTTAAACTTCTTGCTGGGAAAAAAAAACCTAAAAATAATTAAAAAAGAGTGGACAGTGGAGATAACATTTTTGCATTTAAAAGTTAGATAACACAAATTGGTAACATATGGCACTCAGTTGCATTCAGTATGCCACTAAGGTAATTTTTTAACAACTTCAAAATTGATATAACTTTAAGAATCACTATAGTCATTTCTCATTAACTTATATGTACATAAGGGACTGGCAAAGTGATGTTTTTTTTCTCATTTGAAAAATGAGTCATTTAAGCTTAAAATTGCCTAAAGATCCTCAGTGACTCAATTTTATTCATTCTATTTCATAATAGTCACAAAAGAAAAATTCCACTATTTCCCATCCCAGTACTTTTCTTTTTACATCCTTGTCTTGCAGGTGCGGTGCAAATTTACATAACAGTGATACGTGTCGCATTTTGAGTGAGTCTGACAGATATTACCAGATGAATTACAGCAGTAATAGACATGAGTGTGTAAAGTATAAAAACTGGGAGCTACTCATAGATATCCTTGGTTGCATTTTAATGCAAGGTAGATTCTTCTGACAGTAGCTGACTAAATAAAACAGAAAAGTGCCAGTATACCAATTTACACTGCAAGAGGAATAAATATAAAGAGCTAGAGATCTGTGTGTGGTTGTAGGTTCATAATTTCATTGTGATGATAGAGACATGGTGGGACAGCTTGCCTGTCTAGAATGCTGCTTTTTAGGAAATACAGACCAGAGAGGTGAGCTGATGGAATTGCTCTTTATGCAAGAGAAGAACTGGAATGTATTGAGCTCTGCCTAGTGATCACTGATAAAGTGAAATCTTACAGGTGAGAATTAAGGGACAGGCTAATATGGGTGACACCACTGTGGGTGTTTACTACGGGCTGACTGATCAGGAGGAGGAAGTTGGTGAGGCCTTATTGCCTCACGGTTCTGGGCATCAGTTCTCATGGGAGACTTCAGTCATCCTGATATTTGTGGAAAAGAAACACTGCCAAGCACACAGTCCAGGAGGTTCCTGCAGAGCACTGATGATAACATCTGTAAACAGGTGGCAGAGAGCCAACATGGAGAGATTGACTGGACTTTTTTTTTTTTTTTTTTAACTGACAAAGAAGGGCTGGTTGTGAATGTGAAGACTGGTGGCAGCTTTGGCTGCAGCAAACATAAAATAGCAGAGTTCAGGATCTTGTGTGGAAAAAACAGGTATGTAAGTAGGAATGCAACTTTGGTTTTCAGGAAAGCCAACTTTGACCTCTTCAAGGAGGTATCCCATTTGTTAGAACACTGGAAGATCAGGGAGCCCAAGAGAGATGTTTAACATTGAAGGACCATTTCCTCAAAGCTCAGAGTCTGTGTCTAGCTGGGTAGCCAGTCTGCTTTATTTGACCTTTCATCCTTACCTGGGGGCTTACAGTTGTGTCATAGCCAGCTATGAGTTCTGCACAGCCTGCCTCTTTCCACACATACACCACACCCCCTGCCTCACCTGCCCTGCCTGTCCCTGCTGAAAGAGCTCAGAACTGTCTATTGCAACATACCACTTAGAGGGCTCTTCCCAAGGGGGTTTGCTTATGCCATTGGTGTCATAGCTCTAGGACTGAGCCTAAATTCCTAGCTCCTCTTGCTTGTTCCTCATGCTGTGTGCATTGGTGTAGAAACACTGCAAACATTTTACATTGTACCCAGCACTTGGTGAAACATATTGAAAGATCTCACTAGAGTGCAGGCCCCCAGATGTTGGCAAGTTGTCCCTTAGGCTAGGTTTTATCCTTTCACTTCCTTTGAATCTAGTTTGAAGCTCTACTGATCAGCCCTACCAATTCCTACTCTGAAATCCTTTTCTCCCTCTGAAAAAGGTTCATCTCCACAGCATCCAGCAAGCCTGGTGTTGTGTAGACGGTCACGTGGTGAGGAAACCCAAAACTTTGGCAGTAACACCAGCTTCAGAGCCAACAGCAGGGTCTGCCTGTTCCTTACAGTATTGTTCTCTGCTACTGGAAAAATAGAGGAAAACATTGCTTGTGCTCCTCACACTTATCCAGTTGCCCCAAGTCCCTGAAATCCCTTTTAATTACCCTTAGACTTCTCTTTCTTACTTCATTGATGCCGACATGAAAAACCAGTAATGAACAATAAACAGAGGGCTGCATCAGGCTAATTAATGAGTTTTCTACTGACACCAGAAATGTTGAAATTGAAACAAGACCTTGTACTGCAAATCAAAAGCCATTTCTGGCAATCAAGCGTTGTGGTGAGAAATACAGCATGTGAATACAAAGGTTTTCTCCATCCTCAAGGGATGTGGTACTTTGTTTGTTAACTTCAGACAATTACCTTAGAGGCAAAATTAAACAATTCAGTATCTTATTTTAACTACAATAGCATTTTCTTTTTAACATCCATAATTCTGTGTCCAAAATTTAAGTGCAGACTTCTTAATACGAAGAAAAATCTATTGAGCAATAAAATAGTGTGAATTGGATTTCTATAATGAAAAAGTTTATGAGGGATATTATTTAAGTATATCCTATGTGCAGATGAACTTACTTTAATTGTAAATTTTTTGTACTGTAACATATTCATTCATTTTTTAATTTTTATTTTTATTTTACCTTTAAGATATACAATGTAGCAAGTTTGTATGGGATATATGGCAATTCTTCTTTGGTTTTATAGTCTTCCAGCTCAGAAACTTTGTGGTCAAGATCAGAACAAACTCCAGATGTGTTTGGACGATCTGTTTTACAACAAAAAAATTATGCTATCAACTGGAAGTAAATAACCGTAAGTAATTTCTATCAGCAAGAACTGAAATGCACAATTACTTGGAACGTCAAGTATAGTTGTAAAATATATCCATTTTGCCTGATGACAAAGGAAATGGGCCTTTAGGGGGGGAGAGTTTTAACAACTCTAACTTGTCAGCTTTGACCAGTGGACACAATTGCTCTTATTTTGTTTGACAATTAGTTGTCCATGATAACTCTGATGTTACTGATACACACTAAAGCTACAAACAAAAACTTATATTAAAACTAATGTAGAAAAGTGCTACCTCCTAATAAAACTAGCTTTTATCATAGCTAAGTAGGACACTTCAATGTCTTTTTCACAACCACTTCTTACAAGTTGCTTTGAAAGATTCAGTTTATGCCAGAGTGTGATAAAAACTACCCCCTTTCATTTTCTTTTTTTTTTTTTAATAAGAAACATATAATTAAATGTTTTCAGATCAGACCCTCTAACTGACTTAGCACAGCAGCTAACTTTCTACTAGAAAATTATTTTGATATATTTTACTTTGAAATATTTTACTTAAGTAAAATAATTAACTAAAAGATGTGTAAGAACAAAAGAATGTAGGCAGAATAGTTAAAATAGTGACATAAAAATTCAAGCTACTTAGTTGAATTCAGAAATCTGAGCACATATAAAGGAAAGAAAAATAACAGAAAAAAGCAGTAGCCTCAAGATTTATGTAATATAGTAAATGAAGTATGTGTTCCAGAAAAGAAAAAAAGAAGAAAAAGAATTATTATAGAAATACACCTTTTTCTAGAGCTCTGTTTTCATGCAGTTCAGTCAGGGAATTCAGCTGTGACCACTTGTTTATACTCATTCCAAGTTTCTGCAGCCAAAAATTTCCCTCCACATCTATTAAACAATCAAACAAATGAATAAGTTACTTGTAAAAATCAAGAAAAAATCTTTGAACTCTCAGATTCTCTTGAGTAAATCATCAAATTAAAATATGGTATGTGTTAATTCTTTTGGGACTAACAGAATTTCAGAGTATATAATGAGTAAATGTCATAATGAAGAGTGGGAAATCACTGAGAGAACCACAAGCAGAAAAAGGATGCAATATTTGCCTGATTTTTCAATGGTTCTACTTGATTCTGGAAATAGAGGTATACTGAATGTAAAGATGTCCCTCAGTCTTGCTTCTCATCTTCGAGATGTTGGCTTTTGTCCAGTATCACTGAAATCAAATGTGTGGTGGTTGGAAAGATTACATTATTGAAGAAGATATATATGGCCCACGTGTGTTGTTGTTGTTTGTTGCTTAAGTTTGTTGGAGTATCTTCTCAAGTATTCTAGAGTAAAATTCAGAACAGCGTTTGGAAGAAGTCTTCTGCCTCTTTAAATAGATTGAGACATTTATCAGAAATTAAGAATTTTTGGTCACTGGGGAGATCTAGATGTAGGGCTACTTTTTTGAGTTCCTAAAGCAATATTCATATACCTCAAGAGCAGTGATTTAAAATAAAAAAATCATATAAATATGAGTCTCTTTGTTTTGTTTTTTAGCTGGGAATTTTGTAACAGAATGTATTATCTTAAAACAGTTTATCCAGGTTCTGGATAAAATCATCAGGTCCTAATTTCTATACAACCATAAAACTCTTTTTTTCTAAAATCCAATTTAATGAGAGGTAAAATACGTAACTAAATAAACATGTTTTGGAAAGAGTGCCCTTTAGCTCAAGTTTTCTTTATTGAATTCATCATTCACGTCATTATATATTATATACATCATTATGTATATATAAGGTTATATTTTCTAAAATATGTCACTAAAGAATGCATGCTAAAATATACAGAGAGAGTAATTACTTCTGAAAGAACTTTATCATTTCAGATCTACTTTTTTTTTCTCTTTAATTTGTATTTGAATTTCTCTGCAACATATTATATTTGAAACCATAGATAATCTTGAAAAAGCTCTTTACTATTCATAATCCCACTTCTGGTAAAAACAAACAAACAAACAAACAAACAAACAAAAACAAACATGGGAGCATCAGTGATTGCAAGCCAACACTGAAGATTCCATTTTCCTGCCTCAAAAAAGATTAATCTTGAAACTCTTAGTGGATATCAGAAATGCTGCATTGTTTTTTACTGGAAGAAATGCAAACAGAGTTTGCCATAGCCTCTACTGAAATGGCTTCAAAGTTATGCTGTGGTCTACAGCAGTCCATGGTGAAGAAGCGTATCTCAAACTCCCACAGGTTAATGCACACATGATAGATGTCAGCCTATATCTGGCTTCTCTTTAGCTGAGCATTCGTTAGACATCTAGCTACTTAACATATCTTTTCACAACTTTGTTGTGCAGGATTTTCTGATATGCCATTGACTAGATATCTCTGTCAATTTTTTCTCTTTACATTCGATGCCATCTTTTAGATGAATTTAAAACCAATATAGCAACAGGAAACTTAATCCCATTTCAGAACACAAGTGTCCTCAAATCAGAAGTCTTTCATGTCTATAACTATAATCAATGTATAACATTTACCTTTTTCAGAGTAAAACTTCAGTTGTTCCTGTTGCTCTTTATTCTTCGGCAAAAACACTTTCTTTTTTAACATGTCAGATTGGTAATATAGCAAGCTATTTGGAAACATTTAATCTTACCTGGCATAGTCATATAGACACAAACTAACCAGAAATATTATTTCTCAACAACTGAAACTCTATTTTTTGATAGTTTTTAGAATCTGTCAGTTTATACTTCTTGTAGAATTTACAGATAAACAAGAGATAATAAAGGACTGCTCTCCTAATGGCTTTTTTTTTTTTTTTTTGTAATGGGGATAAGGCCAAGGGGCATCTCTTCTATGTGAGAACAATACCTACAAAGGCCTAGAGAACAAGTTCTAGTACCTATATGCTGAATCATACCCAGAACTCTCACACTGATGATGCAATGTGGACTATCATGCTTTTTAAATTCTACTACTTGTGCTTTGAGACTACAGTGTGTCACTCTTTAGTGGAAAATAGTACATTCTCAATCTGAACATTTAAAGACAAAGTGCTGCTCACCCTGCTCAGGTGTCTCCTCAATCATAACACTTTTAATCCCACATGAAGGATTTTCTTGAATCTCTTCTGAAAAATTCATTATGCTGCCTGGTAGAGGAGCTGATGAGTGAATTGTGGCCTGTGGTTTAGGTTCAGGATCACTTCTTACTAAATTTTCAGGAATACAAGAGCTTGAAGGAGAAACACTTTCTGTCCATGCTTCTGAAAACAAAAGAAAACAAAACAAAACAGGAGAAGTAATTATTGGTAATGAAGTACTAAGAGGATGTATTCAGGGTTGTTTTGTTTTGATTTTTTTGTTTGTTTGTTTCTGGTTGTTGTTGTTTGTTGTCCTGTTAGCTTTTTTTTCTGTGCCAGTCTCACAAATTCATTTGAAAAATACATGTATTTGCTAGTTGTTTGTCATGTATAGAACAACTAGACAAATTTCTGTGCTAGGAAGGAAGGAAGTACTTGATTCTGAATCTTAAGTACAAAAGGTAGTCTTTTCAGGCATCAAAACACATACAGAGAAATGAAAATATAAGTCCATATAAGTTCAGCACCTGAAGTCATGTCATTACAGAGTATCCTGATATATAGCTATAGATTGCACTATTGGTATTTGCTCACTGCTTGTCAACATCACACTATAAAGTTTAAACCCCTGAAAACTTGGTTTAAGGACACCAAGAAGGCCTTAAAGTCACTCTCCCAGAGATAATGGATGCCAAGAAGAATTATGATGTTGGCAAAGTAAGTACTGAAAGTTACAGGGACTGAAAAAGTTGTATGCATCTAGCAAAACAGATGCAACATTTTCATACCGCAGATTGAGAAAAGCATCTTGACCGGGGATTGTGTTTTGTACAGATAAAATGTCCTTATCTGATCTTCTCTTCTAGAAGAAATAATAACACTCATGTCAAAGCTCAGTACATTGCTCTTTCATAAAGAGCTCTTCCTGGTATTGCTAAATGCCTTCCTGGTAAACAGGCTAGAGAGGAACTGAATTACCTTCGTTCTTGACTGGGTGCTTTTCTTTTCTGAGAAGAGTCTATCTATTGTGTGTGACTACAGAACACTGAAATACAACATAAGAGAGCAGCTGTTAAAAATACCATTCATTACTTCATCTTTCGAAGGTCATCCCAGGTAACCATTTTACCCTCATGCATTTGTGCATGCTATAATGACTGCAGCTCTACCATACAGACTATGTAGTTTAAAATCAGGTGTAGCCCTGGCCCAAATGGTAAGCACCACTACTAATGGACTTTTAATTTTTCTTTTTAATGCTTTAGCAATGTAAAAAGATAGTTTTTGCTTTCTTTGTATATTGTTCTTGTAATCTATAATTTTTTCATCATATGAGGTAAAAGTAAATATCTTTTTTGAGACAGGAGCACAGTTTATTGCTGTTAAACAAATTTCCTAGGGAGAACACTGTTTTCTCACAGGGCTCCATTACAAGATTTCATCAGCTTCCTCAGACAGACTACATTCAGCAGTAAATCTGTTGTCCTATTGCTGCTTTATTTCCTTAATGATTTTTGCTTTTCTAGATAATCATATAGGAAGACTTTCCTCAATGAAAAAGAAACAGACTTTTTGTAATCTATCAGAGATTAATGATAATAATCACAATATAACAAATATGGAACTGTTTTCTCTAATCCTTTCATGATCACAGCAATCAGCCACATTTTTCATGTTGTCAGCAACATGAAAAAGGAAACAGCAGATTAACATGTTCCTGTAGCTTCTGTTGCAGTTTAAATCCAGTAGGTAGCTAAGTGTCATGTAACCATACTACACAGAGTCAAAGGTTAAGAATCAGAAGGGTAAAAGTGAGAAAACTTGTGAATTGAGATAAATACAACACAACAGGAAAAGAAAATAAGTGCAGGCAAAGCAAAAAGAAAAATCAATTCCCTACTCTTAATATTTAAGCATTGAGCACTACTAAGCTGATGTTTAAGCAGTGCCAGGAAACTAGGACTTCATCACATGTAACGGTTACTCAAGAAGACCGATGCTGTAACAATGAATATTTCCCCTTCCTGCTTTGTTCAGTTTTTATTGCTAAGGAAGTCATCACGTGACATGTAATATCACTTTAGTATTCTTGGGTCTGGTGTTCTGGAAGTGTTCCCCCTCCACCTTGTGCTTCCCCAGGTTCTTATGCTTCCTTGCTGGGAAAAACAGAGAAGAAAGAGACTGTCAGTACTATTCAGTAACATCTGAAGTAGCTCAGTGCTGTTTTGGTCGCAGTTCTATAAGAAAGCACCACACCACCTACTGTGAAAAAACAACCCACCTCTGTTTCAGCGAAAATTAGTAGAGCTTTCAAGCAGTCTGAAATACAAGGTGGGAGATGCGTGAAGAATTATGGAAGACGCAACCAAGCCTTGGTTTTCATGCAAGATAAATGTAATAAGCAATTAACCTTACCTGTATAATAAAAAAGCTGAAGCATAAAACTCTGGCCAAAAATCAAACTCACACAAACTCTGGTGTTATCTGTCTAGGAGAGTTTGAGGAAACATGACAGTTTGACTGTAATGGGCATGAGAGAGAGAGAAAGAGACAGAGAGAGAGAGGAAATCTTTCACTCATGTAGAGAAAGAGAAAACAGATGGTAGCAAGGTAGAAATACCTATAAATAAATATTAAGTTAGGATTACAGATGGGAGCAGCTTTTGAGTAGAGCTTTTAGCATGGAGAGGTTTGTCACCTGCTTAATTCTTACTACGGTCAGGACACAAAATAGATTTTTTACTCCCTTTTAATAATAGTAATTACAAAATTACATTATAAGTACCATCATCTAACTTCAGTTTCATTTCTGTACCACAAATAATAGTGATTTAGAAGGAAATGACTGAATCTAATTGGTTTGATATTCTTTTTCATTCTTGCAATCAGGAAGCTGCCTTAAGCAAAATGTCCTCCTTTGTGGCCAGGCTTACTAGTCTGCAATCAATGGGAGTAGTTCACAGGACTATTCATCTCAGGATCAGAACTTTAACTGAAAGTAATTTTGCGATTTAAGGCGTTATCTAGTTTTTTGTTGTTGCTTGTTTTTTTTTTTTTTTTTTTTTTTTTTTTTAAGGACTTCACTAGATATTTATCCTATTCTGCTGATGGAAAGGATCTCACCAGAGAAATTACTTGCAAAACCAGATAGTTTAACCCAATAGACTTTAACCCAATCTTTGCAATGTAAGTAAAAGATTTTACCAAAAACTTCTGCAAAAAAATATCCATGCTTAATGTTGCAGAGCAAGATGTTTGAAAAAAAAAGAGAAAATATGTGTTTTAGTAAGGGTACTTATAATAACTAATATTGGTAATATTCTGTATTTCTGTTTAGCCTGTGTTTATCATTTTACAGCATTTCAGATGTAAGTTTGGGCTGGATGATTAGATCATTCTACAAAACTGCACGTTACCATTCATTGCCTCCTTGGTATATCATCTGTTTCCGTCTAGCATTGCTTAAGCTTTTCAGAAATGTATGTAAACAGGTTCCATAGGGTACAACTTCAGTAGATTTGTTTTCTAATAAGAAGATTAATTTTCACATCACCCTCACTCCAAAAATTGGTTCTCAATATGCTACTTCTTTTCAGCTTTAAATCTCTGGTTCCATGTCCAAGACTTTTTTGGAGCTTTAGAGGGGTATAATTTTTACTTACAAGGTTTAATTTTCACATATAATTTCAGTTCCCCTTTTTATAGAGGAACTTTGTATCTCTTTCGTGCATGGTAATTCAGCACATGGTATTCTTATCACTCCTAAGTGTTAGTTGTTGTCCTGTGTAGATACCCAACTGCAAAATGATGAGAAACATAAAATGTTCTCACCTATCTAATCATCATGTTGAGGAGTAAACAAAACAGCTTTTGCAGTCTTCATGGAAAAAAAAAAAAGCATGCAAACAGAATCATTATTAGAAAATCATTACCTTATATTTTCCAGTTTTATAGAAAAATGTTGGAACAAAACTATTAGAAAAAGTATGAGCATATGTTCATTTTGAGCTAAGCAAACTGGTTTGTTTTGAATTTTATCTATCTATTCATCTGCTAATTCAGTCTTGCAGTTCCTACTAGTATGTCTGCTGCATGAATCAATACTGTAAAGATGTAAATTACTAGGTCCTGGAAATCTTTTTGAAGTTAGCTTGCTACTTTTCATTCCCCGGATAACATAGAAGTAGAAGCTTTAAGCAGGAGGTCATTTTTTTGAATGATTATTAGAAATCCTCACTGAAAGAATGAAAAAGTTAAAGCCTAGCTCCTCTACACTCATGTAGTCTAGTAAATCGTTTTGATTTCAAGCTTATAAATCCAGGCAGAGTTAAAGAATAGACCTACTGAAGTTTGAAGAGTTTCTGATCACTTAGCTTTCAGTGAATCATGAGGATACTTGCAACTATTATTTGAAAGCCATAAGATTTCATTAAAAGTGACCAGAATGAAAAATTAACGTAGAATTAGGTACCTCCTTAGAGGACAGAATAAAGAGAGATCACAGAACCATAGAATCACCAAGGTTGGAAAAGATCTACAAGATCATCCAGCGCAACTATCCACCAATCACCAATAGTACTCACTAAACCATATCCCTCAACACAATATCCAAAAGTTCCTTGAACACCTCTAGGGTCGGTGACTCCACCACCTCCCTGGGCAGCCCATTCCAGTGCCTGACCACTCTTTCAGAGAAGTAGTATTTCCTAATGTCCAGCCTAAATCTCCCCTGGTGCAGTGTGAAGCCGTTCCTTCTAGTCCTATCACCAGTGACACAAGAGAAGAGCTCACTACAGCTCACTACAGCCTCCCTTCAGGTAGTTATAGAGAGCAATAAGGTCTCCCCTGAGCCGCCTCTTCTCCAGACTGAACAATCCCAGCTCCTTCTGCCTCTTCGCATCAGGCCTGTGCTCCAGACCCTACACCAGTTTTGTTGCCCTTCTTTGAACACGTTCCAGGGCCTCAATGTTTTTCTTGCAGTGAGGGGCCCAAATCTGAACACAGTACTCGAGATGCGGCCAGAGCTGGGTACGGGGAAGGACAATCACTTCCCCGTTCCTGCTGGCAATGCCATTTCTGATGCAGTTCAGGATGCCATTGGCCTTCTTGGCCACCCTGGCACACTGCTGGCTCATGTTCAGCCAAGCATCAATCAATACCCCCAGATCCATTTCCTCTACGCAGTCTTCCAGCCACTCTGCCCCAAACCTGTAGTGTCGCCTGGGGTTGTTGTGGCCAAAGTGCAGGATCTGGCATTTTGTTCTGTTGAACCTCATCATCCCACTGGCTTCAGCCCAGTCATCCAGCCTGTCCAGATCCCTCTGCAGAGCCTCACTACACCCAGGCAGATCGACACTTCCAGCCAACTTGTTGTCATCTCAATCTTACAGAGGGTGCACTCAATGCCCTTATCCAGGTCATCAATAAAGATAAGGACAGGCCCCAGCGCTGCCCCCTGGGGAACACCGCTTGTGACTGATCACCACCTAGATTAGCTCCATTCACCACCACTTTCTGGGCCCAGCCTTCAAGCCAGTTCCTAATCCAGCAAAGAGCGTACCTGTCCAAGCCACAGGCTGCCATCTTCTGCAGGAGAATGCTGTGGGAGACAGTGTCAAAGGCTTTGCTGAAGTCTAGGTAGACTACATCAACAGCTTTTTCTTCATCCATCAGATGGGTCACAAGATCATAGGAGATCAGGTTGGTCAAGCAGGACCTGCCCTTTGTGAACCCATGCTGGCTAAGCCTGATCCCCTAGTTGTCCCACACATGCTGTGTGATCTCCTTCAAGACAGTCTGCTCCATAATCTTTTCCAGCACTGAGGTCAGGCTAACAGGCCTGTAGTTCCCCAGGTCCTCCTTACAACTCTCATTGTACATGGGAGTCTGTAGATGGAGATGGCAAGCCTCCAGTCTTCTGGGAACTCACCAGTCAACAAGGAGCGCTGATCCTTGGATAGCGGCTTGGCTATCACCTGCACCAGTTCCCTCAGAACTCTTGAATGAATCTCATCTGGCCCCATGGACTTGTGACAGTAGTATGTCTCTGACTGTGTCCTCCTGAATCGTAGGGCATGCAGTCTACTCCCCAGTCAAAACCACGAGGTCAGAGAGTGGAGTACCCTGAGGATAACTGGTCTGACCTTTAAAGACAAACATAAACAAGGCATTCAGAACCTCTCTCTTTTCCTCATCTTCAGTGGTCACATTCCCAACCTCATACAGTAAAGAATGGAGATTCTCCTTAGTCCTCCTCTTACTGTTGATGTATTTGTAAAAGGGCTTCTTGTCCCTTTTTACCCCGGCGGCCAGGTTGAGTTCAAGCTGGGCTTTTGCCTTTCTGATTTTCTCTCTGCACATCTTAACAACTTCTTTGTATTCTTTCTGAGTTGCCTGTCCCTTCTTCCACAGGAGGTAAATTCTCTTTTTCTCCTTGAGCCTCAGCAATAGCTCCCTATTCATCCATGCCAGTCTTCTTCCCCGCTGGAAGTTTTTTCATTTTGTGGCTCAGGGGGACAGCCGGCTCCTGCGCCTTCATGACTTCCCTCTTGAAGAGCAACCAGCCATCTTGGACCCCTTTACTCTCTAAGACTGAGCCCAGGGGACTACCCCTACTAGTCTTCTGAACAATTCAAGTCCGCCCTCTGGAAGTCCATGGTAGACGTTTTGCTGCTCCCCCTTCTGGCTCCACTAAGATTTGAGAACTCTAGCATTTCGTGGTCACATGAAAGATATGAAATGCTTATGATTCTAGGCCATGCCTTACAAAGATTCAAAGGACAGACACAGAAGTTGTACTAGACCTTATTCCTATGAATAGTAAAACAATGTAATTTCCCTTGAAGATGTAGTTTGTGGTGGTGCCTTGGCTACAGTGCTGCTGTATGTTCCACAGTAATTCTGCAAGGCCATATCTAAGCTGAGAATTCTCCCCACTTCTGCATCAGACAGATATGAGCTCTTTACACAGAGGGAGATAACCATTCTCATTGCATAACCAGCCATGGCAGGAAGGTCAGAGAACATTCCTACTGGGATAGGTGGGGGACCTTAATGTCAGGGCATGCTGAGAAGCATAGCTGTTTGCTTTAGATAAAATCTTGTTTTTTATTTTGAAACTAATGCATGGGAAGAACGAAGAGTTTGGTGGTCTTATTTTTTTAATTTTTATTTTTCATTTATTGATCCCTCTCTCAAATAAAAAGCATATTTTAAAATAGCAGCATTCATTCTTGGCATGCCTGATTTATTGCTGGGCCACTCCCTAGTACTATTTTATGCTTAAGGATTCACAGTATTTTATGCTTAAGGATTCAGATGCAGTGGTACCTGTGAGTTATTGGTTCTCTGTCACGCTATTTCTGTGCTTTTTCACGCCAGCTGCAAGAAGAACAACTGCTTTAATGTCTGGGAATTACCCTATACTTCTAAGGTCTATCTTGTACCTTTATCACATTCCATATGTACCTTCAATTGCCTATTTTTTTTGCTATATTGACTTATCTTTTACATTTTCACCAGCATGGACTGTTCCTTTGTAGAGGATTATTTTCTTTTATAGAAGTGACTACTAGCAATTATGATAGGAAGAAAAGACAGAGAAGTGACTTCATAATACTACTTAAGGAGAGAAAACAAAATTGAAGAGGACTACTTCTTTGGGGGGATGTAACTCCCAAAGTCTCATGGTTTTTATTTCTCATTTTCACAGTGTCAGAGATGTTTTCCTTAAAATAATAAATATATCAAGACATGTCAGCATGGAAAACATGACATAATTATATCCCTACTGAATTAATATTGTTATTTTATTACAAGTAAAGATATATTTTCCTCATGATAGAGTATTTGCATATCAGAATGTCCATTTTTAGGTGATCAAGACAAAGGAGAATCTAATACACCAGTGCACCTCCCACTCAATTTCTACTTTCCTCCTGAAAACAGATGAGGGAAAGACAAAGCAGATGAGCCATGTTGTGTTTCGTTACATAAAGAGAATGCTTCAGAAGGTATCAGAGTGAAGACAAATGGCCTAGCACTTGTTTTCTTTGTAATCAAGAAATATTCATTATGTTTTGCATCCTTACTAGTATTAGTTAAAAGATGTAAGTGTTGCTATTATAGTTGCATGTATACTCTATCAAAAGGGAAAGGAAGCTGACAGTTGCTGTTTTTGTTGGAGTAGAGGAATTGTGTTTTTAAGCACCAATACAATTTTGATAAAGGACTTTAATTTCATATTGATTGACTAGCATCTGGCTTTTCTGCTAATTGAAACCACTGAAGAGTACTCAGACATTGAAGAAAATATGCAGACTTAACACCCACATTTTGCAGAAATCGTAAGATAAGAGCAATCAAACCAAATGAACAGCAAAGGAAAAATAGTGAACTCCTTTTATTATGCAAAAAGCACAACATGGTAAATGCACGCTTAATGACTTTAGTAGGAGTTGAATTAGCTTACATCTCTCCCAGTATCTCATATGTGAGATACTTATGTGGAGACCTTGTTGAATCTTACAAAGTTTATAGACATTAATTTTTAAGTTCTGAAATTTGCTAGCCATGAAGCAAAGAGGATGATAATTTGAATTGATTACATCCAATTATTTTATTCACTATATTTTATATTTTAATACTTATATCAATATATTGAATTCACTGTATGATAAAGACCTAAAAAATCCTTCTGTGTCTCTGCATTTTGTCCTTGGAAAAGAAAAGTGATACAAGCATTGTTTCTTTACTAGTATGTATTCCTGTTTGGTTTCACAGAATTGCAAACTGGCAAAGCCCTATGAAAATCTCTCTGTTACAGTATTTGAAACAGTATGGTTTGCTGAGAGAACTATAGTATCTTTCAACTAATATGAACCATATGGATCAGTCACTTTTACGCAGCAGAAGTGTCTGAATTGTTAGCTCTTAAGCCAACCTCAGGGGAAGGCAGAGTTATATGTTTAACAGGTGTGTTATTTACACTTGTAAGACTATTGCAATATTATTACAGAGGCTTATATGGGTGGCAGGTATATTCATGTTCTTCCCCAAAACTACCTAGGGACCTGCCTAGCCTAGCTAGTTGCAACAGGTTGACCATTTCAGAGTACCAAATTAGTCACTGAAATAAATGCTATTTCATCCAGTGCCAGAACTTTTTACTTAAGTGGCACATTAACTGCTGGCACACAGTCTTCTAGCCATAATACACAAAGATTGAGCTGACACACAAAACCAAGGATGATAGAATACAGTAAAGCACAACATAGAAAGACACCAAGATGTTACTCTGCTAGTTTTCCAGTCTCATAGTTGATCTATCATGTCACTATGCCAGTTAGTGACATTCTTGTCATGTCTGAACTAGCAATCGGTAAGTTACAATTACTTTCTATTCATCCAAATGTTCTTTTTTTTTTCCTTTTTTTTTAGTTATTTTTTATTTTATTTTCCCTTCACTCACATATTGAGATATAAGAAAAGGATTTGGGTTGAAAAATTTCCTGGAGCCCTGGGCTTCAACTACGACAGAATAGATCTGCTTAACAAAAAAAGTAGACTGTGTAAGTAATGTTTCAAAAATCAGACACAAGTTACTTGCCCAATCACGGTGCCTCCAGATTAAGATGCAACAGATTCCAAGCCTGCAATCTCAGTTTTGTGGTTTATCAAAGATCTCTGATCTGGTTTAGCACAGTATTTCCAGCTGCAAATGTACTGGTCTCCACAACATAACAAAGGCATTAGTAAAGTAGCTTAAAGTGTCCAAAGGACAAAAAACCTAGTAAAAGAGCTGAACAGCATGTTCTGTGAGGAGTGGCTGAGAACACTCAGATTATTCAGTATGGCAAAGAGGAGGCCAAGAAGTGACATCAGCTGCAGCTCCCTCAGAAGGGCAGGCAAAAACAGTTTCATGGCCCTGCTCCCCTGCAGTGACAGGATACACTGGAACATCACAAGTATGCGCCAGGGGAAGCTCAGACTGGTTATATGGAAAAACATTTTTACATCAAGAGAGCCATGAGAGCCATCAAGAAAAGGAACAAGTGCCCTAGAGAGGTGCTGACAGTGCTCAAGAGGCATTTGGATAATGCCCTCAGTAACATGCTGTAATTTTTATTTAGTTCTGAAGTAGTCAGGTAGTTGGACTAGATGACCTTTGAAGATTCCAACTTACATATACTTTTTCTATTCTATTCTATTCTATTCTATTCTATTCTATTCTATTCTATTCTATTCTATTCTATTCTATTCTATTCTATTCCATTCCACTCCACTCCACTCCACTCCACTCCACTCCACTCCACTCCACTCCACTCCACTCCACTCCACTCCACTCCACTCCATTCCTCTCCATTCTAACCCATCCTATCTTATCCTACTATTGCAATTTGAGCAAATGGGCCACACAGCTTATTTGTCAAAGAGATTGATGCAGGACAATCTGACACTGTTTTTACTAATCTGTGCTTGAAAGATTTATACCATATTGCTTAAAATGTTCAGCAGATAATTAACAAATCTAAAACTTCCATTATATTAGTGCCATTTCATTTTGATAATTTGCTAATTATTTAGTGTGTGCAAATGTGGTGAAGAGACTAACATTACCTGTTTTGTCTTGATTTTTGTCAGCAGGAGATACAGAATTCCTTTTCTTCTTCCAGAACCAAGGTAGTAATGACAGGGGAATATTTTCTTCAGTATATGAATATTGGTCTAAGTAGAAAAGAAAAAAAAAAAAAAATCCAGACAATAGGTATAATAAATATAAAAGAAAACATATATAGAAATATCTACAACAACAGATAAAACAGATTATTTGAAGAAAATATCCGTAGAGAGAGATTAAAATCAGTAGTTTGACTGTGGTAGAACACAGTCATATTCTGCACAAGGTCAGGAGAAAAAATTAGTGTTATAACTTCACATAGAGTGTTTATATCTTTGAATAAGTTTTAATATAATGCATTATTATTCATACTGCAGTGTGGGTTACTTTACATAGAATAACTCCAGCTACAGCATCAATTAAACTCCTTTCAGATTTAAAAAACAAAAACAAAAACAAAAACTGTAGAAATTGTTCAGACATTTAGGAGTAAGAACCATCTCACTCATGCTTTGGCTTCCTTCTTCAGAGGTTCCCTGCACAGCAACCTTTAATGAAATTTGATAGTTTAATGCTAACTGTTCTCACTTCTGTGCTGTGTCACCTAGGAAACAGGGAAATATGTCTGTGTTTTCAACACAGAGGGAACTGAGCTTCAGATCAGGCCAACCCTGATAACAGAGCTCTGAAAGTCTTTGTAAATCATTAAATATGCTACTAATTAAAATTACAAATGCCATATGATTCTCAATTGTTGGAACATAAGGCACAGGTTAGACTGCTAAGAGGTGCTCCTGACATCAGAGAAAGGACTCTACAAAGGGATGGAGAAATCAACCAGGCTTATATGATATCTGTTCTTCACTCTGTAAATGCAGAGTTTATATCAATAATGTACAGAGTGGAATATTCTTACATCTTACTATGTAATCAACCCCACGCAAATTAATTTTTATGTCCAATAAATAAGCAATTGAAAAAACAATTCAAGACTGTGGCAGGAAAGGAAAACAAAAAAGCAAAAAAGAAGGCTGCGGGGTGACCTCATTGCAGCCTTTCAATACCTAAAGGGAGCCTACAAAGGGGAAGGGAAACAACTCTTTGAAAGGGTTGATATGTGTAGAACGAGGGGAAATGGTTTTAAGTTGAGGGAGAGAAGATTTAGGTCGGACATCAGGGGGAAATTCTTTACCCAGAGAGCGGTGAGGTACTGGAACAGGCTGCCCAAAGAGGTTGTGGATGCCCCGTCCTTGGAGGTGTTCAAGGCCAGGTTGGATGGGGCCCTGGGCAGCATAGTTTAGCATTAAACGTGGAGGTTGGTGTCCCTGCCTGTGGCAGGGGGGTTGGAGATTCATGATCCTTGAGGTCTGTTCCAACCCTGGCCATTCTGTGATTCTGTGATTATGCCCTGAACAAATGGTCACTGACAGTCAAGACCACATTAATTTTCTTCGTTGATTACAATGAAGCACAAATTGTCATTTTTATTGCTGCTGTTGATCTCTTCTACAAGCAGTCAAGTACTACAGCTCAGCTGCAAGATTCAATACAGTTCAATGGTTGGAAATGAATCATATGTTAACTCTTCCCTTGATTATGAATGGGACAGTGTCAGCTTCTCCTGTTTACCTGTGGAGTGGGTGGTTTTATAATCTGATCTAGTCCTTGGTTCTTACTGAGCACTGCACCATGTTGATAACAACTTATTGTAGAATATCAAAGCTTGCAGTTCTAGCAAGGATTGCAGTTACTGTATAATTATATTAATTTAGATTTGGAATTGTTAAGCTGAAGATTCATGCATTAATATATTTTCACACTCTGGAAGGAATATTTCGTTTCCTGAAAGTAAATTGAAAATGAATTTCTGATGGCATTTTACAGATTTTTCCAGACAACAATTCATTGTGATTTTTTTTGCTTATTCATGCTGGTCAAACCACATATTTTTCTCTATCATTCTCAGGTTACACTGCCTTAAGCAACAGCCTTGCCCAATGGCATTGCCTAACAGAGCTGACAGTCAGTGATGTTGTTTAACTTGTTATTCTCAACTTAGAGTTTATTGCATGAGAGAAAGATGGACAGGCAGTTAGTGAATACTTTGAATGTTCAAACTGTTGAATTATTCTATACAAATACATTGGCATAAAGAAGAGGACATATAGGAACAAGCAACAAAGATAGTGAAGGGTCTGGAGAACAGGATATAGAGAGGCAGCTGATTTTCCTTGGCTTGTTCAGCCCAGAGCAGGGCAGGCTGAGGGGAGGCCTTGTGGCAGCCTACAGCTCCTTGCAGGGAGTGCAGGGGCAGCACTGAGATCTGTTCCCTGGTGACAGTGATGTGATACAAGGGAACGTCTTGGTGCTGCTCCAGGGGAGGGCTGGGAATGGCTCTAGGGAAAGGTTCTTCACCAGGTTTTTCACCATTCGAGCACTAGGACAGGCTCCCCAGCTGCTGGAGTTCAATAAATGTTTGGACAATTATCTCAGGCAGAGTATCGATTTTAGGGTGGCCTTGTGTGGAGCCTGGGGTTGAGCTTGATGATCCTTGTGGATCCTTTCTCACTCAGGATATTCTATGATTCCATGAACTAAAAAGCTGATAATTTTGAAAAATATTTGCCATCAGCAGTTAACATTTTGCTACCACAAGGCTTTTTCTTGATCTCATTTGTCAGCTTTATGGCTATTTTTCTCTGTGAAGGAATATGTTTCTGACAACGAACTACTGAGATATTGGGAAAAAAACTGAGAATCTAGATTTCCTTTAGACTTATTTGTTGACTTTTACTTCATTTAAATTGGCTAGATAAGATATTTACAAGGTGTTCCCAGTTTTTTTCTCACTTATTATTCAGCAACCTGTAAATACAGGTCTTAATGCCTCATTAATTGAATGCTATTTAGTTCTAAATAAGCCATAATGAGCTTTAATTTTCATTTCATCAATGCATTTAAATTTTCAGCATAATACTTGAGAAGTTTATTTGATATGTAAACACAGAATACTTTTACTAATATGGCTGGGAAAGTTTCAACCATGGTCTTTAATAACAGGTAAGAACATATTGTTCCATCATGATTCCATCGCGACTTATGGTCAAGTTCTGCAGGTTACAGAGAAAAAGACACAAATCTTTCTCTTCTTTCCCTCATCCAACTTCTCAGCAGCCTGCTTCCTAAGGTGGAGCAAGGCAAAGAGTCCTGATTTCATTACAGGCTTTGCACAGCTGTTTACATTTACTGTAATTACATACTCTTTAAAAAGGCCCACATAATCTTACCTTCTGTTATCACTTACATACTCACTTACATGCATTTCTGATAAATCCCAAACTAAAAATGGTAGCTGATGCTGGCTATTTTAATTTTTGTATCTCTGGTTATGTGCTTTAATTTTTGCCCAATATATAGATGTCTCAGAGCATGTATCAGAAGACTGAAATCCCAAAAGTGCAAAGTGCAAGGTTTTGCACTTGGGCCAGAGAAATCCCAGGCATCCATACAGACTGGAAGGAGCACTCCTTGAGAGTAGCCCTGCAGAGAAGGACCTGGGGGATGAAAAACTTAACATGAGCCAGCAGTGTGCTCTTGCAGCTTGGAAAGCAAATGGTATCCTGGGCTCCATCAGAAGAGGAGTGGCCAGCAGGGACAGGGAGGTGATTGTCCTCCTCTCCTCTGCTCTTTTGAGGCCCCATCTGGAGAACTGTGTCCAGGTCTGGAGCCTCCAGTATAAGAAAGACAGAGAGCTGTTGTAGAGAGTCCAGAGAAGAGCCACAAAGATGCTCAGGGGACTGGGGCACCTCCTGTAAAAAGACAGGCTGAGGAAGCTGGGCTTGTTCAGCCTGGAGAAAAGAAGGCTGCGGGGTGACCTCATTGCAGCCTTTCAGTACCTAAAGTACCTACAGGAGGGGAATGAACTCTTTGAAAGGGTAGATAACTGCAGGACAAGGGGAAATGGTTTTAAGTTGAGGGAGGGAAGGAAGATTAGGTTGGATGTCAGTTCTTTACTATGGGAGTAGTGAGGTACTGGAACAGGCTGCCCAGAGAAGCTGTGGATGCTCCATCTCTAGAGATGTTTGAGACCAGATTGGATGGGGCCCTGGGCAGCCCAGTCTAGTATTAAATGTGGAGGTTGGTCTCCCTGCATGTGGCATGGGAATTGGAGATTTATGATCCTTGACGTCCCTTCCAACCCTGGCCATTCTGTGGTTCTGTGATTCTGTGGAAAGCATTACAGAGTTTAACACTCACAATAACATCTTGTAAGAGATAGTCTGTATAACAAAAATGATGAGTACAGGTGCTATTGAATTATAGTTCTTTACATGTCATGATTATGACATTGTTTCTGTGGAAACTCTAGTAGAAACAACAAAAAAACTCAGCAGTATTCAATTTTCCATCCTTTCATTAAAGCATTATGTTCTCTTATTTGAGGCAGAATCCTCTGTTAATTCACTGGCTTTACATATTATTTTTTTTTTCAGCAAACATGGAATTACTGTTCCAGGAGAACAATAAGCAGCAGAAAGAGATCTTAGTTTGAAATAAAATAAATAAATATATTATATTTGTAACTAAAATGCATCATGCAAAAGAAAATAGAAGTATAGTTGACACACTTTTAATTACTAATCCAATTTTTATTAAACATCCTGTTAGCATGTTTTTTAACATACTGTACAACTGAAACTCCTTCTTAGATCTATCTCTGCTTGCTTGCCAAATCAACTGAAGTCCTCTGAAAATGTCTGAACAAATTCTTCTGATCAAGAACTTAAGATTCTTGTGCTGTTAAACTACTGAACTCACTTTTCAGTCTTGAACAGAAGCCACTGTCATTAGCCCTTTATCAATCCCTCGTACAATCTTCTCTGTTCATTTTCTAACATTATATGTCTTATAATTGCACGCCTCAATGACAGTACAAAAGCATGAGCATACATCATCACTTGCTGTGGATGAAATAATACTCAGTGTCTCATTAAGCTGTAGAAACTCAATTCCACTTTTGAAAAATGTTACAAAATATTTCTAGAGACCAGGGAAGCTTTAAGTAGGAGAACTTCAGTTATTGCACTTTGTTAAATGTTTCATAAAGTATACAACTCTCTAACTAGCATCAGAACATATGTATTTTGAGGACAGACTTTGAAAAATGATTAGATATACTTAAAACTATACTCATCTACTGTTCTTTGAGAATTGTGTACAGCTAAGAAGTTTAAAAATAAAATATTTTTAAATTTACCTCATGTTCTTAAATATAAAATTTGGCTGGCTCCGTGCTTCCACTCTCATCAACTGTGGGCCATAATTCAACATAAATGAACCCCTTTCTTTCCTAAATAAATATTAAGTCTTAAAAATTACCTTCATCCATTGTAATTGATCTGCTCTCACGGCCAGTTTTTCCTCAGAGGAGTGAATTAACATCTACTATTTGCAGTCAGCCTCCCACACTATGTGCATAAATATTTAATATACAAAAAAATACGAAAGCTTTTCTAGGCAACAGGATACTTGTACAAAGTAAAACGGGAGATATGTATCAGGTTTCTTCTCGCTGTTTCCTGTGGCTAGCAGTGTCTGCTTTGCCAGATCAAAACTTGCTAGATGAAACTCAAAACACTAAAAGACTGGGCTGATATTGGGGTCTGTCCTGTTTAATACCTTTATTGATGACCTGGACAAGGGGATTGAGTACACCCTAAGTTTGCAAATGACACTATGCTGAGAGGAAGTGTTGATCTCCCTGAGTGTAGGAAGGCTCTGCAGAGTCATCTGGACAGTCTGGATAACTGATCTGTAGCCAAGGGGGTGAAGTTCAACAACCAAGTACTGGATTCTGCTCTTTGGCCACAACCCCAGGCAATGCAACTTGGAGCAGAGTGGCTGAAGAGGAAACAGACCTGGGGGTATTGACTGATGCTTGTCTGAATGTGAACCAGCAGTGTTTCCAGATAGCCAAAGCCAGTGGCATCTTGGCTTATATCAATGTTGCCAGCAGGAGCAAGGAGGGCATCATTCACCTGTAGTCAGTGCTGGCAAGGCCAAACCAGCACGAGTAGAGTGAGTAATGTGTTCAGTTTTGGGAACCTCACTACAAAAAAGACATTGAGGCCCTGGAACATGTTCAGAGAAGGGCAGTGAAGCTGGTGAGCGGTCTGGAGTCCAAGACATATGAGGAGCAGCTGAGGGAACTGGGACTTGTAGTTCTGGAGAAGAGGATGGTCAGAGGAGACCTTATAGCTCTCTACTACTTTGTGAAAAGAGCTTGTGGCAAGGTGGAGACTGGCCTCTTCTCCTGCGTAACTGGAGATAGAACTAGAGAGCCTAAAATTGCTGTAGGGGAGATTCAAGTTACACACTGGGAAAAATTTCTTCCTCAAAGGAGTGATCAGGTGCTAGAATAGGCTGCCTAAGGAGATACTTGAGTCGCTGTCTCTGGAACTGCTGAAGAAATGCTTAGGTGTTGTATTGAGAGGCACAGTTTAGTGGGGAAATATTCGTGGCAGATGGATTAGCTGAAGGTCTTTTCCAACTTTGGTGATTACTTGGTTCTATGAAAAAAATATTTAATAAAAGTCTACTCTAACTTGTTTCACCTGAAAAAAAAAAAAAAGTAAAATATGGTACATTTGCTACATTTCTAGTAGTTACAAAACTTGTAAAGGAAACCTGTAATGTGGAGTTCGATGTAGTTTCAGCCTAATTTCACATAAATGAGGTTATGAAATGCTTCCTGATTGAGTTTTTATTACATCAGAGCAAAGTTTGCCTTGCCTTATAGAAGCATAAAGCTCACCACTCACATCTAATTAAAGGTAAAACATATTTATCACTGCCATTATACTGAGAAGTGCCTCAGCTAACGAAGCTGGCAGATTGTTTTGAATGACAGTTCAAATTTACTGTTCTCTTAGAATAACCCAGACATACAATTTATGATTATTCCCATATTGATATGAATAATGCAGCTGCAGGAAATGGCAGAAGAAAGTACTACTCAGCAGTTGCAAAAGCAAATGCACAATGATCTGTTTGCAGACTGGTGTGATCAAGATTAGTCAAGTGAGACTAGTGGCTCCAGATTTTTACTATGCTGCTATTGTTCCATACTCCACCCTTCTGTCAAAATGGATTAAGAATGAGAGCCTGCATTTAGATTGTAGTTTAAAAGGGAGGTTTTAGTATCATGAACTCAACAAGCAGTTTCATTATGGATTTTTTGAAGCATCTTTGTTTCCAAATAATACAAAATTAATTGATTGTATGACTAGTTTCCCTGGTGTTCTATTTTGAATATACTGTATTTAAACTTGGGTATGATGAAAAAAACATAATATGGAACTTACATAAAAGATTTCTCTGAAAAAGTTATTTTCTTATATGAAAGGAATTTTCTTGTGATACAGAAATTCAGTAATGTTGTTTTTACATCTCCTTTCTCCTTTAGTCTCTTGTTAACGGAGGAAAAAAAATAAATAAAAGAAAGAATAAAAGAAAAAGAGAAAAGACATGAGGAAAATAATGCTCTGAACAACTGAAGGTATTTGACTTTCCAAAACTGCGGTCCCACAGAAATGCAGAATTGTTTTTGATAGATTGTATTTTCAGAAACTGGTGAATAAAAAGAAAAAAAGATGTAAAATTATATTTAACAATGTTCTGATAGGTTTAAACTTGCATTTTTTAACAATCATTGTAACGTTTCTTTCTTTACTTAAGCTTTTGAGGAGTGTATAATTTCTAATCCTGAAGTAGGTCTTGATTGTGCTGGCTAATAAACAGAGTAGCAGATTGTCAGTGCCACAAACATCTTAAGATCACTTTCTCAGTCCCCTCAGTAATCCCCTCAGTAATCGATTCCACATTGATACATATTTTTCTTAAATCTCTGTCATCTTCAAACTGATTTTTTCATTCGTCTTGCTGGCATCTGGTTATCAATAATATTTTATGCTCGATTATAAGAAGATAAATTTCTAGGGCTAAGAAGCTCATATTCCTTTATGTATATTCCCAACCTATTTGATTTTTTCAAAAATCTTATAGCAGCTCCAGGGCTAAATAATCTACTTTAGTATAGAATCAGGTCCTATCTTACATGTCACATCTGCATCTTTCCTCTTTCAGGAAATTCAACTCTGAGTTACATACCTTTAGGCATTCGTACAATGGAACAAATTACAACAAATACAAACATGTCTTGGAGATTCTTCTCTTCCAAATAAAAGTAAGCCTAATACCTTTACAATTTCTCATGAATAATTATGACTTGCACTGTGTCATCCATTGTACTCTTTAAAAGGTATTCCTTCCCAAGCAGCAACAGCCTTGGATTAACCCAGCCTAAAATAAAACTGAAACATGAAAACTGAAGATATCTGATTTTTTAGCTGGAAACTGAATGAGAAAAAGCTGTTCAATACTTAAATACAGACCTCAGGAACAAATGTGATGATGCAAATTGTTTTGCTGAAAATTAAACAGCAAACATACTTAAAATGATGTGAAATATATAGTGGAGGACACCAGAAAAAACTTACACTGAATACAGCAGTTCAGATTGTTCTGTCTCTCCCTTCCCTTCCCTTCCCTTCCCCTCCACTCCCCTCCCCTCCCCTTTCCTTTCCTTTTGTTTAAGGTTTAAGGACAATTTAAAGCTTTTTTCTAAGATGAAACTATTCTAATGTTCTGTAGAAGCAAGTCAGTTTTGCAGTCTGAGATTGTGAAGTTAGTTCTGACTGTTCTGCACAGACATCTCTCTTCTAATTTTGCCAAGTAAGCTACTTTGAGAAATAGTAATACTCAAGATGTCCTGAATAACTTTTCCCAACTGCAAAAAATCTCCCATTAATAGTGGAAAGAGCTAGTATAAGATATTTCAGAAGGAAATGAAATATTTAATTTACTCAGCTTTGTTTTCTGACTGTTCACACTGTGAATGCAGTCAGTGAGCAAAACATTATTAACTATTATTCATTTATCGTGTAATTCCTGTTCCTGTTTGATAGTCAGAACCGAGTTAGGGCTGTGCCACTTCCAACAGGTCTCAGACTGACTGAAGTGATTTTGAAGTTTCAGAATGTGATCCTCCTCAGCGCAGATATGGAGCATGATATGTTTTATTTATTTAACCTGGACATTACAGTCTGCTACCGTTTATTCATTTTAACAAACTGAAACAACCAAAGTGGAATGGTTTGCTTACAAGATGGAGTCATAGAATCATTTAATCATCAAGTTTGGAAAAAACTTCTAAGATCATCCAGTCCAACCATTCACTTATCACCAGTATTTTCCAATAAATGCCCCTCAGTCCAGCATCTAAACGTTGTGGCTTGCACTCCAGACCCCTCACCAGCTTCACTGCCCTTCTGTGAATATGTGCCAGGGCTTTGATGACTTTCTTGTAGTGAAAGGCCCAAAACTGAACACAGTATTCAATCTGCAGCCTCACCAACACTGAATATAGGGGATAATCACATCTTTGCTTCTGCTGGCAAAACTATTTCAAATATAAGCCAGGATGCTAATGGCTTCTTGGCCATCTGGGCACACTAATGGCTTATGTTCAGCCAAGCATCAACCAATACCACCGGATCTGTTACCTCTCCACAGTCTTCTAGCCACTCTACTCCAAGTCTGTAGTGTCGCCTGGGGTTGTTGTGGCCAAAGTGCAGGACCTGGCATTTGGTCTTGTTGAACTTCATCCCATTGGCCTCAGCCCAGCCACCCAGCCTGTCCAGATCCTTTGTAGGGCCTCGCTACCCCCAGGCAGATCGACACTTCCAGCCAACTTGTTGTCATCTCAATCTTACAGAGGGTGCACTCAATGCCCTCATCCAGGTCATCAATAAAGATATTGAAGAAGACAGACTCCAGTACCAACCCCTGGGGAACACTGTTCATGACCAGTAGCCAGATGGATTTAAATCCATACATCACCATTCTCTGGGCCCAACCATCGAGCCAGTTCTCTACCCAGCAAAGAATGTAACTACCCAAGGCATGGACTGCCAACTTCTCCAGGAGGATACTGTGGGAGACAATGTTGAAAGCTTTGCTGAAGTCTAGGTAGACTATGTCAACAGTCTTTCCCTCATCTACCAGGTGGATCAGTCAATCATAGAAAGAGATCATGTTGGTCAAGCAGGACCTGCCTTTCATGTTCGCTAACCCTAACCCTAACCTGTGCTGGCTAGGCCTGATCACCCAGTTGTTCCACACATGCTGTGTGATATCCCTCAAAATCATCTGCTCCATAAGCTTTCCTGACACTAAGGTCAGGCTGTAGCTCTGGAGAGGCCTGTAGTTCCTCGATCTTCCTTATGGCTATTCTTGTAGATGGGAGTCACATTGTCAAGCCTCTAGTCCCTTAGAACCTATTTGGTTGAGCAGGAATACTGGTAGATGATGTAAAGTGGCTTGACATTCACCTCTGCCAGCTCTCTCAGTACGCTCAGGTGGATCCCACCTGACCCTATGGATTTGTAGATACCCAAGTGAATTAGTAGGTTTCTATCAATTTCCACCTGAATCATGGGAGGTTTCTTATGCTCCCCTATCCAAGACTTCCAGGACAGGGGATAGGATACCCCAAGGATAGCTGGTCTGACTCTTAAAGACATGTAAAAAAGGCATTGAGAATCTCCTTCTCCTTGTCCACAGTGGTCACATTCCCTTCTGCATCCAGTAATGGATGGAGATTCCCTTAGCCCTTCTCTTACTATTAATGTATTTATAAAATATATTATATTTATACTATATATATATATAATATATTTTCCTACAGAGTCTCAACCACATCATTCCCAGCCCGAAGCTCAAGAACATCAAAACATTCTCTAACATAGAAAGCTATTCTGCCCCCCCTCCTTCCTTGCCTGTCACTTCTGGGGAGCTTATAACCATCCACTGCAGCACTCCAGTCGTGGGAGTAATCCCACCATATTTCTGTAATGGCAACTAATTCATAGTTTGCCTGCTGCACAATGGCTTATGTGTTTCCACTTTCCCGTCTTATCTACTTAGTACTTCCCACTGCGTGTACATTATATTATACCTTCCTCAGAGAATTACTACTGTAGTCACAACTATATTACCATAAAGATTTGTTTTGCTATATTGTGATTTGGAGGAGGATTTGTGTAACCATGATTTCCAAAGCTTTTTTTCCTAGAGCCTTCCTAGAAGGTCAAGAATTTTCTCGTATAAATTACTTTGGCACACAACCACAGTGATTTCAGGGCTTATGCTTGGAAGGCAGTCTGACAAGTCAAAAAAGCTTTTGGAACTCTTTCTCAATCTGCATCCCAGAGATAACTCCCGGTTATATTAAGTGGGTGACAACGCACTATCTCATTTAAGATGAATCCAATTCCTAAAATGATGGCATCTTGACATTACTTCACTGACAGTTGTTCTGCCTGTTTCTAATACAGTGTGGGCTTTTCTTTTTTCTTCAGACAGGGGAGCAGCTCTCTAGCATTTTGTATCTTGTGGAATAGCCAAGCTACAATCTACAATAAGACTCAGAAAATGCCTTTACATTTTCTACATTAATATTGCTTTAGAGCTACGGAAAGGTATTTATTGTGACTAAGTAAATAGTAAATATTAAAGACAATTAATGACAGAAAGTGCAAGGAGTTCCTGTTGTCAGAGGATTAGTATTCAGTGTTTCATTCCAACTATGTTAGCTAATCTAAGATGAAAGAGAGAGATAAATGATAAGTATTTTGTGCAGTGTAAGAACACAATCCCAGTTAGAAAATTCCTCAGAAATATTTATGAACTTTTTGGATTGATATCAATACACAAATGAATGTTGTCCTTTTTATTTGCAGTCTGGCAAAGTGGCCTGCATCTGAACTATGAACTGAACGAGAAACGATACGTTAATGAAAATAAATGTTTTAACAGACCACACAGAGATAAAACACAGTTTTGTTTAGCTGTCTCATATGCATCATTTTTTGCTTGATTCTTACTAAGAAAATATGTCTGTATTGAACCTATATACCAGCCAGCCTATGACATGGGATAATGTGGATACACAAGATCACAGTCAGATTGTAATTATATTTGTCTGTAGTTGTATAGATTAGATGTGAATGAATAGATAATACAGCTATTTTCTCTTAAAATTGAAATCTAGTCAGGTTGAAATTTAATGTAATGTTAAAGTAAGATAAAATCTGAGAAGACACTGCTTCAATACACAGAAAATACATTTTTCAGAACAGTGCAATTGAGGCTTGCTTTAAGAATTTGTACAGGAATAAGTGTATTAGTAAAAGAAACTATGTTTGCACTAGAATCACTAGAATGCCTTGTTGAAAGTACTATTGCCTTCAGTAGGACTGCTAACAACACTATATGTTTTTGAATGTATATAATCTATACTACTTTTACTTGAAATCTGAGTAAAGCTGGTTGCCCTGAAGGGCCTTGCTGTCTAAGGTAGTGAGTGATATTTTTCTCTTCAGTTTCACAGGATGTAGGTAAACACTAATGAGGATGAATTAAAATCACAAGGTGCAAAATATGTGAGAGGTAGATTCCAGATGACTCTGGCTTGTCCTCAACTTGCACAAAGGGAATGATTGATCTGGTGGAAAACAGGCAGAGATCTATGTTTTATCTCTTGTTGTCTGACTTAGTTCTTGCAGGAAAATGCTATTTTAATTCAGAACAATTCAGTTTGCTAGCGTCAGTTTTCACTTACTGTTATTGTGGTTAATCTGAAGGTCGCTAGTAAAATGAGGTCATTTGTCTGCACACAGGTAGAATGTTCCTTTCCCAAACACTCCCAACCTTAATTCCTCTTTAAAGAATTCCCTGTAAGAATAGTCACAGAATTAGAGAAGGTTCAGTGTTGCTCGTTGGGATAGATGTAAGGACTGTTGCTCCTGTCTCCATCTTCAACTAAATTATTGAATCATTGTGCTATCATCTTGTGTAGTATGAAAAACTTGGGGCAATTCTATCTGCTCACTTGAGTCAGCCTCAGGATGAATTTTTGGTAAATCTGAACTTAGCAGATTATGAAAACTGACTATTTTCTATTTTTACTACATAGAGCATACATTTCTTTTTCTCTCAGCAGGAACTGTTTTCCACATTAGATTGACTATTATAACAAAATAGTGATAATTGCAGCATTTAAGATCTGTCATACTAAGTTTAACAACAAAGAAAAATGTTTTTTTTTAAATCTCTCTTACAGAGTGCCAGTAGCTGCACGCTTTGCTACTTCTGGAAAAGGAATACCAGATCCTGAGTATGTGCACAATTACAACTCTGTGAAACAAGTGATGGGTTTTCTATTAAAGACTAAACATTGCATGCTAAAACTTCCTCTGGTTAAGTCGCATTTTTTTCAGGGGTAAGCATTTTGTACAATTAAGGTCTCTAGCTATCAGATGGTGACTCACTTCAGCTTCAGGAAGAAGATGAGTCAACATCTCCACCCTTTAAAAATGTAGAAAAAGCACATGCAACCAGCTCCTGAAAAGAATTGAAGTGAAATGTCTTCATGTCAGATCAGTCTGAAAGTAGAAACACAGGCCTGATAGACAGTAGAGTAGAAAACGTGTTAAAATGCTGCAGTGAAAATGGAACAATAGTCTGATTATTAAGAAAGAGTTTTAGAAAACAAAGTCAGCCTGGGAGGAATGTCTTACTACATACTTGTGACACATTATTTCCTTCTCTTTCAGACTTGGAGTAAATGTTTCTGTCTTTATTTCTTTACTCAGAAAATGCCATTAATTTACAAGGAAGCTCTGAGCCTGTGTAAACTGTTTTTCTCTATATTATTTCAGTATTTCAGAAAACTTAGGAATACCCAGAATACACACAGATTTCCAGCTTTTCAATTTAAACTTTGCAATTATAAATGTTCAGTGATAGACAAGGCAAACGTTCCCTTGATAAAAAGACTGTAAACTCTGTAAACATACAAAATGAGTGAAGTAAGACCGTCAGCTTAATACTGACAGGAAGGTCAGGAGAGCAGGAATAATCTGTCCTTCACAGTTCATAAATAAATAAACAAAATGGAAAGCAACTAGACAGCTTGTTCACAGTATCACTGTCAACTTCTAAAGCCCTCAATTATTCAGTGTACTGAAAATGTCTGAAATACCCTTGTCAAATAATACATGAATTTTGGAGGGAAAAAAAAGTTCAACCTCTTATCAGAGATTTGGGAATGTGGGGTCTTATGAGGGCTGAGATGCTGGTGGCTCTCCATGCAGATACCAGGGAAGGATCTGGGAGCTTATTCTGTCCTACTACCCTGTCAGACATGAGGCCAGCCCCATCCCTGGGCACTATGCATCTCCCTGGGGATGGAGATGGACACAGGGATGCGAGGAGCCAGGCTGGTGGTTAAGGCCATGTCAAGTCCAAGGGTGCAGTTTCTTGGACTGGGACTGAGCACCACCTCTGACAGTACTACATGGGCTATGGCCTGCTCCAAGTGGCTTCACTGATCCTTAGCTGACAGAGGCCTGGCAATCAAACTCCTCCAGGGCTCTTACAGTTTCTACAAAGCTAGGTAGCATTATATTACGCAAACAAGGCTTGTGCTTGATGTACTATATGTGTGATTTAAGAAAAATTTGCAATGAAGTTGTTCATTTAAGAAATTGGCAGGTATCCCCTTTAATCACCCAAATCTGCTCCCCTTCCTTCTCCTCATGCATGTTTCTCTGTATCAGCCGCACAACCTCATTTTGAAGTTATCAGCATATTTCAGCAGATTCTGATCAGCAGAAAGCAAAGCAATAGGCATTTAGGAAGCCAAACATATAGCTACACACGTTTCTGTTTCAGGAACTGGTGTTTCTTCACTGGCATGATGCTTTGAGCCAACCTGAGATGTTAGTGATACATCACACAGTGTTGTGCAGGACGTGCTCTGGAAGATGTGCTGGGCTAGCAGGGTGAGGAAGTGCTTGCAGAAAACCGCTTCTGTCAGGCTGCAAACTCACCTTTCTTGTGCAAACCTTTTACACTTTGAACTTCTGAGTGTTCCAACAAATTTTAATTATGTAAGTCTAAATTACTGCTTTTCTGTTAAGCCTGCCTGGTACTAAGTGTTTTCTTTGCATGAAATGAAAACAACAACAAAACAACAGCAATAAAAAGCTATTTTGATATCCTGTATGATTATTCAGTTTCAGAAGTATCTTGCTCTTGTAATACTTCTGTCCTGAGTTCATGGACAGAAAAAGCAGAACTAGTAGTCACTGGAGTTTGAAAGAGAGTTAAACCTATAATGAGTCTTCTCTAGTCCTTTTTTTTTTTTTTTTTTTTTTTTTTTCCCTTAAAGTTTCTCTGAGGAAACTTCAAAATTGTTTCAGACATGGCAAAAATGTAATTCAACTGATTTTTTTTCTCTCTTATGATACCGGAAGATTTAAATCGATTGCTACAGTGAGGGATTTGGCCAAGGCAGGAGAGAAAAGCTGCCAAGGAGCTTTCCCTTCTCTTCCTGCTTTCTCCAGCACATAGTTTCGCAATGACTTTTTTTGTGTGTGGTTCCGTGTTTTGGACAGCAAACAGATTTAGCTGCTAGGAAAAACCAGCCAGTTGCTGGGGCTGTAGAAACAATTCTGGTTGCTAGGTGGGGTTTCCTGCATGGCACAATAAAAGCCTCACTACCCGCCTGCTTTCTTATCCTGGCTTCGCTGTTCTGAAAGGTAATACTTGTGAGGAGAAAGGTAGGTTTTTGTAGTTCTTTACTGCTGTTTGTAGACCTGACAGACTTTAAGAACTATCCAGTATGTTTTTCAAGAGGCCTGGTGCAATTTTCTGTAGGTTGGATCTGCTGGCACAGAAAAAAATGGGTGTGACCAGAAGAAATTCTTTTCATTTTAAAAAATTTTATCTGCAGAGGAGATCTTGGATAATCACTGTTTTTGTTCTTACTGTTTGTTTTTATTTTCTTCCCTCCTTAAAAAACAAAGCTGAGTAGCTTAAATGATTAAAATTAAAGTTATTTAGATTAGGCTATTTCTTATGCTTTCTTTCTGTGCAGCAAAACTGAGATTGCTGGAAAAAAATGTGCTTTGTATGGTAACTTCAGAAGCAGCTGCTATTACTTCAACAACAGTTTGCTGCTTTGGGACAGTAAAGGAATCTTTCCTCAGAGTGAAAATGAGGAAAGGATCTCTGAGAGACGTAAGAGAAGAACTCTGTATTTACAGTTCATAATTTAGGCAAATGCCACGTATGTAAGGGCATCATTTGGGATTTGTTCTGCTAACACTTTCCACTGAGTTTTCCAAAATGTGGTTGTTCTTCTCACTCATGTATTATTTGTATTCAGTAGACTTTTCTACTGCAAAGGAAATTGTGTTATAGCTACTGCCTGCTTTTCTGATAGAATTTGATAACTTGAATTTATATCAAGATCCTGGGAACTACCACTGGACAACAACTAGGGATTATATGTCTCTTATAGTAATAAGATTAGAGAAGTGGTGTAGTTTGACACATAGCTTTATCTGAAGAAAAAATGCAAAAGCGTGTCTTAAAATATTTTCAACAAATGCTGTGTATTTTATCAAAACCTCTAAAAATTGGAATATGTCCAACTCTGGGTACTGAGAAAAAACTGAAAAAAAAACATTGCAATGAGGATTGTGAAGAACAGCAGGAGTTTTCAGGTCTGGATCTCTCATTTTTCGTTCTGGTACACTGGTTCTGGTTCTGGTACACGTTCTGGTCAATGGTACATTGACCATTCAAATTAGGAATGATAAAATGCATGAAAAACATTACTATTTTTTTTTTTTCAAACTGAGAAATTATAAATCCACAATCTTCTTTCCTCTCAACTGAGATGTCCATAGTTTCCAGCCTGGGAAGTGGGAGATGTAAACTGGACTGTGTTTCATTAAACAGAGTAATTAAACAGAGTAACTCTGAAACAGATGTTGCTTGTGCAATATCCTGGTTTTCCACAGTACCTCATCTTTGCATATCTCTGAAGATAATACACATATTTTCATTTTCTATTTTCATAGACTTTGGTGTGAGTTTAAGAATGAAGGAGAAGAAGATACAGCAAAAAATCAGTTCTTCCAGACCTTCTTCATACTAACTTAAAATAGTAATTTGAATGTATCCCCGATGAACCTAGGCTCTACATAACAGGTTAGCAGCCATAATAGGTGAGAGGCTTGAGAAACCCAATTTAGCGTAGGCTAGTAGGCTTTCCTTTTAATTATCCCCAGAAGGTGCAAAACCTCTAGAGCAGTGCAGTGGGCAAGTAGAAACATAGATAACAGCAGCTCTTCCTGGAGCCAGCTCCACCAACTTTATTTCTGAGAGGTGTTATTCTACCAACCAAAATGAAGTTTTGGTTTCAAACCGTTCTCAGATCTGGTGTTGTGAATCTTTGTTTTGTAGCTTTAAACAGGGATACAAAGTGGGTCTATTAGTTGCAGATATACCCATACATGTCACTGCTGATCCACTGGACTCAACACAGAGTGATGACAGCTTTAGAATAGTTTCAACCTTCTGCATGTGTTCTTTATATGTGTTTTTTATAAAATGCAACAGAACATGAGATCCTTGAGGTCACTTCCAACCATGTGATTCTGTGATTCTGTGATTCTGTGATTCTGTGATTCTGTGATT
>NW_024962272.1:8382534-8519566 GCF_019238085.1 Lagopus leucura
CTGTGATTCTGTGATTCTGTGATTCTGTGATTCTGTGATTCTGTGATGAGACACTACAGTACTTCATCTGACCATCTACTTGTGCTGTCAATACAATGGTAATAAAGGATTCTCCACAATCTTGATAAAAAGTTTTGAAGAATTTCATAAGAATGCTTTTCTGATCTTTCAGAAGTGACATTCATAAAAGTTGTTCTTCACAACTCACACTGTATTCCAATCACTTGCCCGAATGACACCTGCTTTAGGTAACATAAATATAGATTCAGAGCCAGCTTCTTGTTTTTGAGCAGCATAGGCAGAGATGAATTTAGTCCCTCAAGGTGGAGGTAAGGGCACAAAATCGTGAGTTTTCTGGGGAAGAGGAAATATAGGCTGATCCTATCTTGGGAAAAGGAGAAAAGGGTGGAGCTGAGCTGGAGGGAAACTGTGACTAGCTGCATGTTGGCAGCTGAGTTTGGAAGTAAATTTTGCGGTTTTGCAGTAAGGAAAAGAGACAACTAGGTTACAGCCACATTTCATGGTCCTAGGAATTTGTTGCTTTAAGTGACTCAATCACCTTTATGTTGATCACAGGACATACATAACACACATGTGTTTGCAGTGTAAACATCCTTTTTTTTTTTCTTCATAATTTTGTATACATTCTATGTTATCTGTGCCTTAAGACTTTCATTATATTTAAAGTGTTTCATCACTGATTTTCCTAGAATAGAGAATATTCTTCACAATGAGGTCATTGTATTCAATACTTTTCATTGGTCAGTGTCAAGTCATATTGCCATGGAATTCTGGACTCATTTTTGAGTGGTGAAATTTTTTTTTTTTTTTTCCTTTTTAAAGGATTAACAATCTATTCTGTAAAAATTGAAGGCAGTCCATTAGAAATCAGGAACAGTGTATGTGATAGTGTATGTGAGATTATTTCTACTTATCTTTCTTAAGAAGGAGATGTTTTAAGAAAGTACATGAGAGAATACTTAACAAGAGAATATATTTTACCTTAATACAACATACAAGGCCTCCAACGTCAATAAACAGAAATAGTTGTTTAACACTGAATTTTAACAGATTCAAAAAGTTAGAAAAATAAAAGAACATTTTAATACATTAAAAAGTGGGGAAAGACAGAGGTTTAGTTTGCTTTTGGCAACATTCCTTTGAAAATCAGTGCTTAGATATCGCTATAACATAAATTACTTTTCTATTTTTAGTTCAAAATTTCTGGAAGTATCATAAGTGTGTTCAATTGACCAGTCAGTTGCCAAACACAGTGTCAACCTGCTAAGTGTAAGCAAAAGTTATCAGCTTCCAATAGCCCGTTACTACTTGGGAAACAAAACCCTGCATGCCACAGTTTAAGAGAAAAGTTCTTATGAATGGCAAATCTTGATTTCCACTGGTGATGAAAATGATGAAAAATGTTTTGTAATTTTTGTAATTTGATGCATCTCTTCTCCTCAGAGACTCTATCAACATGGCTATGGTATCAGAATTTCTGAAGCAGGCATGGTTCATGGATAACCAGGAGCAGGAATGTATTGTGAGTGTTATCACCATATACTTATTTACTTGTGCTTTTAGAAGTGTCTTAAAGCCATATGAAACTGGCCATCTTCCATAAGCATAAAGGAAGGAAAAGCAATGGCAAAATTCCATCTGTTTAGAACTGGAAGCCAATTTGTTTGCATCCTATAATCTAATATAATTTAATAATTTAATAAATCTGCTATCAGATTTAAAAAAATGCCTTTATTTGTACAAATCAATTTAAAAGTGGAACTAGATACTGTAATGGAACTGTCATTTCTAGTGGCCAGTCATTGATTCATTCAAGTTATCCTCCTTAAAGCAGTAATCTACTGTATAGCATGTGAACGTGTAACAGCCTGTTCTGATGACATACATGGGAAAGATATGTATGCTTGGACTGAAATACAGGATGCCAGTTCTTGGAGCTGTGGAACGTAAAGGAGGAAGCAAAAACATTACTACATGTCTCACTGCCATGTGGGTGGGAGAGATCACTGTATGTGGTTAAACATCTCAGATGATCAGTCCTGATCCTGATGAGAAGGAATACTTATGGTGATGAGTAAAGGAGAACTATTGCAGTAGGAGGATGTGGAGAGTATTTCTCAAATCCCTTTCCACTGCTCTCCAGCCTGCCATCACCCAAATGAGTGTCAGCAATGTGGCATGCCATGAAGCCACAGGCAAACTTTAAAGCAATTTTCATCTTGAAAAAAATAGAATGCGGAAGTGATTTTCAGTAAATAATGTTTTGTGATATAGATCTTCACGGATTTCCCAATTTCTGATTTTTCTGATTTTACCTGGACTGTATTTTGTACACAAAATTTTGCCTCTACCATTGTTTAATGCATGCTCTCACAGAGTCCTGAGTCATCCCCATACTGGAGATTACAGAAGATTTTTGCCTGGGTAGTTGATATATTTGTCATGGATATCAATATAGAAAAACTAACCTAGCCTGTTTGGGAAATATGCACTGTATTCATTTCTCTTGGCTTTCCATGCAAGTCATATTGATTTTTATTTTTACTTTTTTCATTATGATGCACATTGCTACTAAGTATGCAGTCATAGAATAAATTTAATCTAATAAAATTTCTGTTTTGAACATTTAACTCAGTCATTTCAGGTGTACAAAAAATCAGCACTCTGTATGTAAAGTGCCATGTACGTAAAGTGTGTATCCCTAAGGCTTGCCAAGTCCTGAACTTGCATAGGACTTCTTAAAAAAAAAAAAAAAAAAAAAAAAAAAAAAAAAAGTTCTTGAAGATAAGATAAAATGTTGCAGCTGATTCTAAAAAAAACGTTTAGCTGAACTTCACTTTTGTTGTAAAAAATCACTACAGATTTTGTATAAAAGAGAAATTTATTTCATATTTCACCCAAGGATTTCAGGACATTATATATTTTTTGCACAAAGTAATGAATACAATTGTTTAGATAGCGTTATTGAGTTTACATGCCCTACTAGCAATGTGTCTATTAATGTTGGGGCAAGCCATGAAATTGGTCATGAAATTGGTCATATAGTGGAATTTATCATCCCTAGTTATTTCCAGAGTCCCTTAGGCATTATCTAGGGAGTGTCTAGCATCTAGGTATGGATTCACCATAGTCAGCCAATACCTAATGCCTCTAAAGAAAGGGTTATTTATATCTCGTGCCTCAAAAAAATCTCCACTTCCTTGTAGGATGAGAGCCAGAACTTTTCTTCAAGATCATGCATGCAAGCTGTGCTTGTAGACTATGATATGTGAATCAATTGAGAAATCACTTAATATAATATAGAGTCAATTTGCATACAGTGAGTAAGAAAATTAGTAGAGCTTTGCTGAGAGCAGCTGTAGAATTTAATTGTCATTTTATGGACTTTAAAATTAATATAATTGCATTATTATGGGAGTTATGAAAGGGGAGGGGGGGGAGGGGGTTTTCTACAACAAATCCAGTGCTCATACCATATTGGATTTATTTTGCTACCTTTAGAAAGCTCAGTTTTTTCCTTTATAGTCCTAGGTAGGCAGTTCCAAAGTCCCCGAGGTAGGCTAATTAAGGCACATAGAAATGTTTCTTTGCCTAAATATTCTTTTAAATTAACTTTTTTTTAATTGTTGTTTGTTTTGTAGAAAAGTTCAAAAGGTGGCTCTGCAGTACATTCATACCCAAACTTTGATCCTTCAGCTGATGTTTCTGCTTTGGACAAAGCTATTACTGTAAAGGGTAAGAGGAGTAAAGACTTAAGTGAGCTACATTAGGATACTTAGAAAATGTAGAGAATAGTTCAGAATAAAATATCAGAGCCACATGGAATGGAAAGCAGCATAGGTGACTCAACTTTTAAAAGCTCAGCTAGACATTTAATTAGGTCACCTGGTAAAAAAATCTCTGCTCTTGGATAGTCTGACATTGAATTACAGTTTCAGGTCTTAATACTATGTTAATGTTCATGAATTTCCTGAATTTAATTCTGAAGAATATTAAAATAACAAAGATACCATACCATATTAAGTCTTTTTTTAAATTTGATTTCTGTGGAATCCATTCAAGGCAGTGGATATGCCCACATTACTTTATTATGCAGTGTGTGTTTCTGTTACATTCTTCTCATTGATGAAGTTAATGTTTGACACTTTAACTGTGCTTTGAAACCTTTTTCAGTTAGCTTCCTGAGGTTAAATGAGTATGCTGTCTAATTCTATTATTTATTTATTTATATATTTATGTTTAGTTTTGCCCTCAGATCAGTTTCAGACTTTTCATATTAAATTGTGAAAACATAGGCTTGTGAGTTCTATGGTAATCAACCGTGTTTCTTCATTGCATCTCTTGTAATTCAATAGATGAGTACAGTTTTCCTTTTGGTTAAACTTTGCTGTGTCAAGCAATCAAAATGTGACACAGTACAAATAGTACAACTATTATTTGATTAACTGATACACTATAATGTCTCTAATCTAGTAGTCATTATAGTGTTTGATAATTTGTAGGTGTGGATGAAGCCACCATCATTGACATCTTGACTAAAAGAACAAATGCTCAACGTCAGCAGATCAAAGCTGCCTATCAACAGGCAAAAGGAAAGGTATAGTATACCAAAGTTGAGTTTAAATGTGCATGAGGAATAGCAATATCGTTCCTGGCATTTATGGTATAAACAGCTTTTTCACTTTTTCACAAAAGATTGCAGTGATACTGTCTTCTGTAGTTTATTAAAACTGTAGCAGCAATAGTAATCCTGTGACAATATTGTCACTGATAATTCTTTGAATGTAGTGGCAATCCTTTTGAAATTAAAAGATAGATTTTAAACTTCTGGATCTCTAAGTTTTGAAATTTTCAAAGGATTTCTTATACTGCAAAATCAGAGCGAATGAATATGTTTACTAACACTTGGGGGACAATCTGCAGAGGGAATGAGAGGAGTAAATATATCAACGCTGATGAGAACAGTACAGGGAATAGTGAGCTTCTGCTTCTGCGTAGTGAAACCAATAGTCCCTATAATTGGAAGCTTGAAAATTGCTGCACATTTCTGCAAGAGGTTTTAATTGCTCTTCTCTTTTTACCTGTACAAAATTTCCTCCAGTTAGAACTATACATCTAAATTGAAATTGCATTTGCAGACTGGATTTAATATACCTTTGCTCCTTGGAAAGTGGCAGTACAACTAAGGCCTAGATATACTGGAAGGAATCCAGTGTAAGGCCACTAAGATCATTAAGAGAATGAAGCATCTCTTATATACGGAGAAAGTTGGAGAGCTGGGACTTTGGAGTCTAGCAAAGAGAATACTCAGAAAAAGAGTGTCCATATATGGCTGGATGTAAGATGCAAAGAAGACAGAGACGAGCTCTTTTCAGTAGTGCTCAGTAACAGGACAAGAGACAATGGGTACAAACTGGAATAGGTTTCCCAGATAGGTTGTTATACCTCCTTGGAGATCTTCCAAAGCCAGCAGAATATGTTCCTTATCAAACTGGTCTGGATGTCAGTGTTTGAGCAAGGGAGTTGATTCAGATGGCCATGTCAACCTTAGCCATTCTAGCACACTGTGATGGGCAATGACTGAAAGCTGTCGTGAATACTTGCTGGAAAACCATGACTCTTTAGTTAACATTAAGATGACAAATCAGAAAACTCAAGTGGTTTTTAATTCTTTCTCATGGCTAAAATAATGATGTACACTAAAATTTATCACAGATCAGACTACTTTTCGTGTTGTGGCATAACCTGACAGGAAGATAAGCAGCACACAGTTCTTTTCTCACTCCTCCCTCAGTAGGATTGGAGAGGAAATTTGAGAATGGATCACACTTGTGGGTTGCAGTAAATTTAGCTGAATAGGACAGAAATGTGAAGATAAAAGGAAAACAGTATTATTAAAAAAGTACACAAATCAAGTGATGCAAAGTGCAACTGCTCACCACTTCCAACAAATACACAACCAGTCCCTGACCAACAGCAATCTCAGTGCTATGACTAACTGCCCCCCAGTTTTATTGTTCAATATGATGCCAAGATTTATGTGATGTATAAGATATCCCTTTGAAAAATTTGGATCAGCTACCTTGGTTGTGAACCCTTTTGAACTCTTGTGTATGTCCAAACTTTTTGCTGGCTGAGCAATAAGAGGAGTTGAAAAATTCTTGACTTAATGCAAACACTGCTTAGCAAAATCTAAAATATTGTGTTGTCAGCATTGTCTTTCTCCTAAATCTAAAACACAACATACTAGCCGCTATGAAGGTAGTTAATTCTAACAGTTAAAAACAAGACGCAGAGTTTCTTCCTTATTGTTTATAGAGTCTGGAAGAAGACTTGAAAAAGGTGCTGAAAAGCCACTTGGAAGATGTTGTTGTTGCTCTTCTCAAAACTCCAGCTCAGTTTGATGCTGAAGAATTAAGGGCCTCTATGAAGGTAAGGGAAAATTTGAGAGAAGGTTTTACTAAAGAGAAGTAAATAACTCTCAGATCCTTTAAGTGCCATTGGCTGCATATTGTATAAGCTTATGTATAATATTAATTCCATCCCTGTTTTGTAAAATACATTGATATTGGTAATCCACAGCCAATCACTAGAAACAAGAAAGCCATCTCTGCTGAATTTCAAGGTTGGAAAAGATTGGTTGATCCTTTGTGAGCAAGAGCTCTCTTTGCCTGCTGAAAATTTGAAATTGGTTGCTGATGAAGTGCTACAAAGTCATAAGTCATGGTGTCTACATATGTGCTTACTTAAGAAAAAAAAAAAAAAAAAAAAGAAAGGGAAAGGGGCATTTTCATCATAGTTTTTATACTTTTTTCTTCTACGTACATTGCTTGGTCACTTCAGCAGTTCTGTTGGATATCAGCATGATATTAGATTCCAAAAAATGAGTTCTAAATGAGATGAATGTTTTTCCTTTGTATGTCTTGTTCCGTGTGGGTTCTTTAAATCTTGTCCATGATTCTCATCATATTTTTTTCTGAATTACTACTTTTCTGCATTAAGTAATATATTTTAAAAATTCAATCATTTTTAACAGGGGCTTGGAACTGATGAAGATACTTTAATTGAGATTCTGGCATCAAGAAACAACAGAGAAATCAGAGAAGCCAGCAGATACTACAAAGAAGGTAATTTAGATTAACAAGGAAGTATAATGGTATGCAGGACTGAAAGATGGTCAAGCCCTGTTCTGTAATGATTCATGTCTTTGGTGTTTATTTATGAAAGTACTCATAACGAACAGATCTGTGTAAACTTAATTCCTGGACTGAAAGAATCTAGAGTAGGTTATGCATATCTTCTCAAAACTCTGTAGCAACCTAACTTCTCAACAAGGAGCTGACGTTTTAGGAGGCAAGTAAAACTTCATGTAGGACTGAGAGAAATGTGGGAAAGGAATAGTGATGAATTCTGGCTTACATAGATCTCAATAAATGAGTAAATGGTTTATGATTCCAGCTAGAACTGTGAGTATTTCTTGGGATGGTTCATGCATTTAGTTGCCTTTTATAAGACGCAAGGAAAATCCCAGTACTCCTCTTCCCATCGCTAAGCCTTGTCTGACATATTAAGGTCTTATCATAGAATGGCCTGGGTTGAAAGGGACCCTAAATATAATCTAGTTTCAAGATCATCTTACTGAACTTGACAAAAATGGTCTGAATTAACAACACATATAATTTGAAAGATAGGAGCAACCTATGAACTGAAGGCAGAAAATGTTCAGAGAGGTAGCTAAAACATATTGTGTCTTGTATTATTTACTGTCATCTGTCAATGTTGTTTAATTACCTCATGTTTTATGGAATTATGAGCTAATTTTTCCAATCAAACAGTTTCAGTTAGAAACCTAGAATAATAGCTCGATTTTATTCAGAAGAGTTTTGTGCTGAACAAAGCATCCAAACATAAAAATGAGGGGCAAATTTCTCTCAAAGTTTCAAGGTTTTGGGTTACATTTTTTTTTCATTTTTCCTCTCTATCTCACAAGCAAGAGCCTACCCTTTAAAGCTTTAATGAGGACTTTTTCAACAGATTTTGGGTTTAGCCTCCAATTTCACATCATATCCCAGCTTTTAGAAGACAATATACAAAAATATCTATTCTCTCAAAATGAAACAAAAAACTACAGTTCTATTGGGCATACTTAAGTGGGAAGATGGAGAAAAAAAAAAGTAATATAAATGATAAAGTTTAAAATAAACTGTAATTCTTTTTTCATTTGATTTCAGTACTGAAGAGAGATTTGACACAAGATATAATTTCTGACACATCTGGAGACTTTCAAAAGGCTTTGGTTATTCTAGCCAAGGTATGTTGTACTTAAATTTTACTTATATTTTCAGCAACATTACCAGTAATTTTGTCAGGATTATGTTAAAATCATGCAATAAATAAGAATTTAAGAAATATTTATTTCCTTGCACTGTTTTTATTATATAACATAAACCATATGAAATGATTATTCAACAAGATACAATAAGATTTCTCTCAGAAATATTTTAAAGAAACTTATCTTTGTTGTTTATTATAACTTATTATATTATGTTTAAGATTTTTCAGTGGTTGCTGTCATTTAGCACTTGAAAAAAAATTAGAATGTCAATTGACTAGAAATATAAAAAGAATAAATGCTTACAAGTAGAGAGAGAAACCTTCTTACTACCTGTTAAAATGCTTTTCTTGTCATGAGATAGTTGCAGGTAGCTTATAAATGGACAGATTTTTTTTGTGAATAGATGCTCAAAAGAAACACAGGAGCTAAGAAGTAAAAATAACTTTTAGAATACATGAATATTTGGTGCCAACACTGGTAAGTGTATTTATATGAAGCTTGTATATGTACGTAGGATTATTTTATGATACTTCCATGTGCATGGTTTAGGTCTTCAGTTTTCCTTTTAAATCACCTTGGAAGAGGCTACTCAGTGGTTATCAGAGAAGATAACACAGCTTTAAAGATTGTAACTTCACATTAAGTCACTCTCACATCAATGGATTCTAATGTATGATTTCAGAAACACATTATTGATGGCCCCAGAAATGTGAGCCCTGTTTGATTAACAAAAATGTCACCTTATCTACAGAATAACTAACATAACTGCAGCTGTCTGCCGTTCTATATTATGTTGTTGATGAGTATGGCAGACCAGAATTCCAAAATACTGAACAGAATTATTTTAACAGTGAATTTTCTTATTTTTGTGTAGGGTGACCGATCTGAAGATCCTTATGTGAATGATGATCTCACTGACAATGATGCCAGGGTAAGACTACAATTCACACTGCAGAGCTTCTTTCCTTGATATTATTACAAATTCTGCCTGGCTGTGGATGTTCTGTTTCACTTCTTGTGCAATGCAAACATGACAAACACTTACGTTATGTCGCAATATTTTCTAAGGGGACACTATTTTCCAAAGTTCATGAGATTTACTAGATGAAACGAAACTTTTAATAACCAACTTCAGAAATGTTGCAAAACCTTTTCTAGTTTGTGTAAAACGTACAGAGCATTTAAGGTAGAGGTCAGTATTAGCAGAAAATGGACTTAATCTTTTTGTTTGCTTGTTGTTTAAAATAAGTAAGGTTCTTCAATTGAGGGTCAAAATGTATATTTAGGTAGGTAAAGAATCAGCTACTGTAAATTTTTCAGTCATTTTCAATATTTCTAAAGTAAACAATTTTTCCCCTTATTTTTTTCTGCTTTTAGTATGACAGTTATACTAATACGTTTTTTAACTTTACAGCCTGTCCTGAGCCTTCACTTATAAATTCCTGCATCACTTACAATTTAAATCTAGATTGGCTTTAAATTATTATTACTTTAAATCCAGTAGGAAAAAGGTCAATGAGAACTGTTATTTTTATTCCTGCTATGTGAGGGGTGTAGTTTTGCCATCAGCCCTACATATGAAAGGCTGGTAAACTAATACTCCATCTGAGATCCAAAGTTCAATAAAATTTCCAGAGAAGTCCAGAGCACTGCCAGCACCTACAGGGAATGTTGTTTAATCTTTTTTGTTGCACTGTAAAGGCATTTAATTAGCACTTCTAGAAAGGTTTGAATAGGTGGGGAAATTTACTGGGTTTGATTCTTACTTTACTTTAAAGTCGGTCATGGAATGAAAAGAAATACCTAGTGGATAGGCTTCTCTTTCACATTTGTCTAGTCGATCAGAGCTAATTTTATTCCTCTGAGGAAAGCCCTGCTAGTCCTGAATTTCCATGCAGACTGTAATATATCATGATACATAAAAAAATATCTTCACTCAAGGAAAGAACGTACCCAGAAAGGCTAGATGGTGGTTCTAAGATGTCTGAAAATATTATTTGTATCTGTATAATACTCTCTTGGAACTACTATGCTGTAAGCAAAACATGAAGTATCACTTGACAGAGCTAGAGCCTGAGGCTGTGTAGAGTTATGCATCTTGTTATGAACTAGGGTCTTCTACTGCAAAAAGTGACCTCCATTTGGCTGGTAGCCTCAGGAATACAGTACTTCTATTTGGTTTTACTCTACTGATGTTTACAATTTTATTATTATTATTTTTTTTTAAGTTTAATTTTTGTCTGTGTGTGTGACAGGCCTTATATGAAGCAGGAGAGAAAAGGAAAGGGACGGATATTAACGTATTTATTACTGTTCTTACTTCAAGAAGCTACCCTCATCTTCGAAGGGGTAGGATATATGAAACTTTTTTCCTCACAGGAACTGTGTTTTAAACAAAAGATATGTAAATTTCCAAGATGTTAGAATGACTGCTATGAAGGTTATGCTTGCTGACCTAATGGTACAGTTGGTCACTCTGCCGTTCTTTTCACACTAGTAAAGAGCTGTACCACTTCATTGACATAATTATTACTATGAAATCTCATGAAACTAGTGACCATGAGGACAATGAATCAGTGTGGCAGGGTTCCAAAAACACCGTGCTTAATTGCCAAATTAAGCCAAATCACCCTTGGTGAAGATACCACCTTACTCTACAGGCTCCAGTGAATTAACCGTATCACCTCTTCTGTTAATGGGAAAATGAGCCCTATACCCTCCACCCTAGTGTAGTTCATTCTTCATGTTGACTCCATCAGCTGCTTTTCTTTACACTGTGCCAGCTGAAGAAAATGATAAAGTTGACCTACTACCAGTCATGTATGTTCACTGCCATAGCAGTGTAGCCAGAATAACAAGGAAAGACTGAGAGAGAATAACTGTATTTTCATCACTCCTCACTGAGTATTCTTCCCTCATTTAGTCTTTCAGAAGTATACTAAATACAGCAAGCATGACATGAACAAAGTACTTGATTTGGAGCTGAAAGGTGATATTGAAAACTGCCTGACTGCCCTTGGTAAGTACTTCTGTAGATAATCTATTATGTATACTGACTCTATGAAAAACTAACTTCTACTTCATTCTAATGGAACACCATTTTGGTTTATCTTCATTGAGAAGCAAGACATTAATGATATATATTTATTAAAAACATATTTTCTTTAATGGTGTTCTTCAAGAAAGTATTATTATAAGGTTCATGTTAAAGGTGTGTATCAAGACCCTTAGAATTACCCTGATGAACAATAATGTGAGCCACTTAAATTAATGTTGTTCTTGGACCAGGGATGGAATCAGAAAGCAGACCCTTAACTTGTTTTTCGCATCACAGTCAAGCATACTTTGGATAAAAACAATCAGATCTTGCTTAGTATCAGATGTGAAGGGCTTACAAAACATCAGGTCATAACCTACAGCTTAGTTGTAGAGGACCTGAATGTTTTCATGTTTTTTCTTTGTAAAAACTGCAACATCTTTCTTAATTTTGTGACAGCAAACTAAACAGTTCTGCCTTTACATTAAGTAGAGTTTTCTCCTGTGACTGAATTGCCTTCTGGGCAGAGACAGGAAAGGAGCTGCTACTTCTCCCATACTTTTAAGACAAGTGAAAAAAATAAACAGGTCAACTGTGTATACCAGCAGGAACATTGAGATATTTTAAGAATTATTTTCAGATTTTTGCTTTTGATACCTTCTACAATAATAATACAAATGATTAATCCCACTGTCTCATTACAGTGAAGTGTGCCACAAGCAAGCCAGCTTTCTTTGCTGAAAAACTCCACTTGGCAATGAAGGTAACCTTGAGAAAGTACTTATTTTATTTATAGCATGCTTTATGAATGAAAAAATATAAAATAGAGCTGGAATTCTCTAAAATCTTTGTGTGATAAAAGAGACTGCAGAAGAGAATCCAGTGCATTTCTGTCTCTTCTTGACTTCACTCCTTCAAAATTTGGGTGCCCTTCTGTAGAAAGAACTGTTGATTTGCCAAAGAGTGTTCAGGAAGGCCATTCTTGCATATATCTTATACTCTGTTGTGACAGAAACAGAACTGAATGTTTTCATGTTTTTGTAACCACTACAATATTGGTGATAACGAAATAGGAAAGCAATTCCAGATCAGGAAGGGAACCCACTAAGAGCCTAGACTTTGGAAAACATCTGACAGTTTTGGATCCTGAATTGACTAAAGCACATGTAGCTTTTGAAACAATATATTATGCAGGAATTTATGAAACTCTTGTGATTTGATAAGGATCATCTTTGGTCCATGAAAAACTGGGTGAATCATTAAAATAACAGTTGATTAAAATACAAAAAAAACGACTCACCACAAAAATACACTACAATGAAATCTAGGTGGTCCCTGGTTTTCAGCAAACATGATGAAAAAACGTGTGTTTTTAGGAAGCAACTAAAACAAAGTCCAGGGGTGGAGTCAAAATTTGGCCACAGAGGAACCAGAAGGGTGAATATGAGAGGACTAGATATTTTAGAGAAATAGGATCTTAGTATTCCCAAAAAAGGATAAACACAAAGAACCTGAGTTAGGAAAATATTTCAGTGACTTAAATAACATCAATTTTTGTTTATTTGTTTAATTATTTTCGACAGGGAAGTGGGACACGACACAAACAGCTTATCAGAATCATGGTTTCACGCCATGAAGTAGACTTGAATGAGATCAAAGCCTATTATAAGAGTCTGTATGGTATATCTCTTCGCCAAGCAATTATGGTACGTTTTTTCTTGAGTGAACTACAAAATGGTAAACAACTGTAACATTTGTTAATTCTGCTTTTCAGTCATCTGAATAATTTACAGCTGATTAACTCATGTTCTCAGTGATCCACAAGCTGGTAGAACTGACTTACTTCGTGGTGCAATATTTTTGTTGCTAAAGCTATAATATTTAGCTAATTGGTTTTATAATATTTGGTTATTTTATACTAGATACTAATTGTTGAAAGATCACTCTGTGTCCCGTCATGCCCAAGTCATGTTCCTGACTTGGGCAGACAAGGCATGTTAAAGGGAGGGTGGAGATAATTGCTCTTACAGCTGTGAGATAGCAGTGAGATAGCTGTATGCATCTGGCTCTTTTTATGTCTGAGTACTCCTGCAAATAACTTGCTAAGTTGCTGTTTATTTGTCCTCCTTTCCAGATTACTTAGTTGAAACGAGATAAACTGATTAAAGTATGTTCTTAGAGGAAACAGACCACTCAATTTATTTCCTAGAAAACTGAAGCAAGTGGGGTACTAAAAGAAAGCTAAACCTGCAGAGCACTCTTGTGGAGACTAATAGATGACTAAGAAAGAAGTCTAGACTGAAGCAGAAACAGTCTCTATATGTGCTAAATACCATCTTGATTTTAGCTAGTGTCAGCTTCTTTTTCACTTACATGATGAAGACCATTTTTATTCTATCACCGTGACTGTGTGTTATCTATAATTTTCTATGAAGCACCTCAACCAAAATGGTGATTGTGTCCAAGTGGCTTGAGGTCTAAGATGACTGCAGTATATAATACTTAAGTACATGTATGACAGATACAAACTTCAGAAAATATAGCATGTCTAATTTCAGTGAATTGTCTATTTCTCATGGCTGAATAAGAGATTCTTTGGTGAATCCAATATCACCGGACCATTAATGTATGTTTGAGATAGACACCACGTGCATAGTGTTTTAGTGCAGATGAACGCTGGATTTAGTATGAATGAACATTGTGTGTAGTATTTTAGTATGAATTAACGCTGGATATCACTGGATCAAGGAAGGCATTTTCACTTTATGTAATGAAAGAGAGCGTAACATTCTGGACAGTTAAGTCTTGTGTATTTCTCTTTTTCATTTATGCCGTGAGATGTTTTTTTTGTTTGTTTGTTTTATTTTTTGTCAGTCTTGTTTACACATACTCCAGTCTGGGATATGAATAATTCAGTTTCAGTGAAGGTACTCAGCTCAAGCACATGCTGTGGATTATACATACGTGCTATAAAATGATGAATTTATTTAGGTGAACGTCATATATTTAGTAAATATACTGAAATTGATTTTTCTTGAGACCATTATCCTAACAATTGTACTCCATTGTGCTTTGATAGGATGAACTCAAAGGGGATTATGAAACCATCCTGGTGGCTTTATGTGGAAGTGACAAATAAGCATCTCATTCTCCTGATGCACCCCAGCTCTGTGGCTGAAGGTGTTTGTATTAGCCTCAGCTGTCTATATAAAATACAGGCTTCACACAGTGAGATTTCATCGGAATGCTTCTTAGTATACAGCTTTTATGTAGAATACCTGGAACTTGGAATGTATTTTTCAATACCTGCATTCTGTATGGCATGAATATATCCTTTTACCACTATTTATCTAAAGTCAACAAGTGCCATTAAGTTTCTATTTGCTTGATTAATCATGAAAGAATAAAGTTTTCATCTAAGAAAATCAAACAACTTTAAAAAATAAAATTAACCTCTGTGAAATTTACTTGTAGATTCATTTTTTTCTTCATTTACTATCAATTTGTCTACATACATGAACATGAAATAAAAATAAATAAATAATTTGAATAGTCAAAACAGAATGTAAAAATAGCAGAGTGTAGCTGAATTTGTACCTTTTTCTGTCCCTTCAACCAGGATTTATGGAAGCCAGATGTTAAAAAATAACTAAAAATGACTTGATAAAAATGTTAACAGCATGAAAGAGCAAATGTTATCTTTGATTTGCTGTTTAAAAATATTACTTATAGATTGTATGCTGGAAAAAGAGGAAAAAAAAAAAGTAATTATAGCTCATGATCATTTTTTTTCTGATGATCTTATATAGTATTTCCAAAACAGAAAACTTGCTCTTATTACCTCTATTTTTCTCTTTTGTGTTACTGTTCAGATTGTAGACCCCTAATGAAATAATTATAGACCCCAGGTGCACTGGTGGAATTAGGCTTGTTGATTCTTCATTTCATACAGATGTTGGTTGTTTCCTTTAGGGTGGCTTCCAAATATTCTTTTGAACAACAGCAGATTTAGATATTGGGAAATTGGATATCAGCCTGGCTGTTCTGTGATAAACATTTCAAGCTCTGTCAGTTTCACGTTGGAATGATTTAGGATAATAGAAATGTGTATTTAGAAAAGTTGAAATTTTATTCTAGAAAAAATATTAGAATGACTAGATCTGGATAGAATATTCTGACATGCCTTCCACAGAGACAGATTTTTTTTTTTTTAACTACCCCATCTATTTTTGAAGACACATATACCTGTGTGCCCGAAATTGTAGTTAACTACTACAGGTAAGTCTAGTTATAATTCTTATTGTCTTCATAGGATAAATGAAAGAGAGAATAAGGTCAAAGGTAGTTTATGGGAAATAAACATGATAATCGTCAACTAAAACAGAAAAACATACAAGCAGACAAACACACAGAAATTGTGTTTAAGAGATCTCACTTATTAACTCACAAGCTCCAGAGAAAAGCAGAACAAACCACTCTGTATGTTTTGATTATGTCACTAGCAAAAGATTCCCTTTCTCAAGAGGCCGACATCCAGAGAATTCATCATCCCTTGAAAAAAGAGAGCAAATGTGTAGTTGTAGTTAGGTCATAACTAATTAACCTGTAGGAAGCCAGTTAGTAGGTCTGATCAAGAGACTCTTTTTGCAATACATGGAGAATTTTGAAATTGAGAGGTGTTTCAGCTGTGCAGAAATTTAGAATCTGATTTCATCAACATAGGAAAGAATTGCTTTTGAAGAGGTATGTACGTTCACCGCAGAAGTCAAAAGATGCAAAAACACACCAAAAAAGCTATTGTATCTTTAAAAATAATATAGCTTGAGTTGATATAAAATCTGTATGTATATTTAGTGGGCTTTTTCTTTCTTGTTTTGCAGAGTTCAGATGGGCCTCAAAAGTAGCATGCTTCTTTAAGAGCCTGATTTCTATTCAACTTTAATACATGAACAAGCTAGCACTTGATATTCTCATTTGGTGCAAATGAGGAGATAGTATGAAGTCAAACACATTACAAATAGGAGTGCTTGCTAGCTGAACATGAGTTTTGAAGATCAAGGGAACGGAGGGAAATAATTACATTATATTACTACTGTCCAACATTTCTCCTAATTGTAAGACATTTCAATAGAATTTTACATATATCCTTACTAGAGGCAAGAGTGGCACTGTTTTGAGTATATTCTGCTTGGTTCTATTTCTGCAAACATAAATACTGTTTTTGTTGAAGAGAAGTTGCAGTATGTCTGTGTAGTTGCATGTCAATGAGTAATCATAGGTTAACTACTGCTGCAGTCAGTTAAATCCTTCTAGCCTTTGATGTCCATCCAAAAGGCACAAGTTTCTGTACAGTAGGAGTATTACATTGAAAAGTTTTTTTAAAAAGGGAAAGTTTTAAAAGAACACTCTTGTCATATGGCCAGTTCACAAGTGTCTTCATTGTTTATGATATATTGACGCTACTTGTCATTTCCAGGGCAAATTTGCATCCAACTTTACAGTTCAAAATTTTTTTCAAAACTAAACAATATAGAAATTAGGTTAATACTTGTGAAACAGATTGATTACACCAATCATTTCATTGTGAAAGGGCCTCCTCATGGCCAGAGTGGGAGATGGGGAATTATATTTCATTTAAAAAAATAATAATAAATAAGTGTTCCCATTAAAGTAACACCAAAGCGCTTAAGTAATATCCTGGCAATTAGAAAGGCAGTCCCTGTCGAAAGCAGCTATGATGCACAAGCAAGTGGGAATAGAGAGAGCAATTGAGCAGTACATGGACAGCACATATAAGGGAGAGTTTTCTAAGCAAATTACTAAGAGTATCAGAAGAGGAAATTAAGTGAAGATCTAAATATAAGTAACTTTAATTTGAATATTTATAAAAGCAGATGAGTTTATGCTGAAGATAGGTAAGATAGGTTGTTGCTCTTGCTTTCACATCTAGCAAAGGACAAAATCTAACATATAATGTCTTCAAACGAATTTGAAACGTAGATCCTAAGGACTCCACTCAGTAGGTTCCTACTAATTATATTGAATTTTGGGAGTACGATTAGTCCATAGAGTTCTACCAACAAGGGTTGCTTGCATGATGTTTTCTGCCACCACTTTACTAATCAATACTAGAAATAAAGTATTGGTTAAAGGAAAAAAAAAAAAAAAAAAAAAAAAAAAATAAGATGATAAAACAAAATGGTGTTTTTGACTCCTCTGCAACTTCTCTCAAACCAAATAAAACATCCTGTACACTATATCAAATGCATTCAGACTGCAAAGAACTGTAGAGTACTCAAGATGTTTGGGTGAAAACTTGCTTGTAATGAAATTTACACAACTGCTAGTGAAGCACAGTGTGTGAATTTTATAATAATTCTTCTGAAGGGGGGAAGTCATGCACAAGAGACTGCAAAAATAAAGAATCTAGTGTTAACATGGGATATTACTATTACATGGCGAAGGTAGCCAGATGTGCTCTTGGGAATACATATATTAGCGTTTCGATAGCAGTGGGCTTTTTGTGTTCCTTAAGACTTTCAAGGAAATGGTAGCCCAGCTACTTAAAGCTTATGAAGGAGAGGTAAAAGTTGAAATTAAGAGAAAATTTCCATAAATTTGTCACAGGAAATGCTGTAATGAAATGCATGGTAAAACATTATTATTATTTTTTTTAAGTTATTTGTAGGAAGGAGGTGGGACAAAAGAGAAGGAAAAAAACCCTAACAATTAAAAACCAAATAAACACAGAAAAATCATAACAATTAAATGACCATCAAAACAAACAACAACAACAAAAAAAAACAACAGGAGAACTAGAACGTAAATTTTCTCAACAGCATACAGTGTCTGCCTATAAGAATAAAAGTGCGCTGAGAACACAGGTTCAAAGTAACCAGCTACAATCATGCTCCATCTCCAGTGATGCGGAATAGGAAAAAATTTTGAAAAGACTAGGATTTTTGCTCAAGCTAGAAAGTGCTGGAAAAACATTCCTTCAAATCATGACAATTATTTTATTACTGCTTCATAAAAAGCACTGAACATGTAAAGCATGTCATGTTTATAACATTGCTGGTTTTTGCTCATCCATCCCCTTTATCAGCTGAGATATATTCTCCCATTTCTTTTTTCACTGTGAATGATTTTGTAATTCTTTTAGCTTGGCCTGAGTGTTAAATTTGCAAGAGGCTAGGAAAGAAAGCTGGAGTTTTCTGCTGTTATTTCCAAAACTTTGAGCTCTGGTGCCACCCTGTGTGTAACATGAGAACAATGACAGATAAATACGACAGGAATTCAGTCTCACACAAGTGATGAGCATACCCAGACACTGTCACAGTGACCCAAACCAGATTAGTTTATTATGGAAAATGGGACTTTCATTTTTTCATTTTCTTTTCTTTTTTTTTTTTTTTTAGGGCTCTGGTTTAAGTGGAAATATTTGCGGAAAAGATAATAGAAATACCTGATTCTGGTTAATAGAATTATAGAGAGGTTTTCCAGAACAGCAAGGCAAAGAAACCAGTAGAACACTCAATAAAAATATTTTTAAACATGCTGCCAGTCTATCGGTAATTCCACATCTGAAGAAGGAAAAAGGAAAATGTTTAAACTATGTTCCATGCTTGTGAGACAATTGCTTGCCCTATTACCTGGCTTTCCGTAGCTTGTGTGAAAGACAGAAGGCACTGGGAACACGTATTTTTGAGATTATTGTTCAGCAGATTTGTAACAAAAACAAACGTCTAATAGTTACTGTAACAGAATATTAGGGATTGTTACACTAAGCTGCCCTATATGCTTGCCTGGTGTGGAGAGACAAAGGCATCAGTCCGTTTTTCATGGAGTCATAGACTCAAAGAACAATTTGGGTTGGATTGGTATGATCTGACACCTTTAAAGATCATCTAGTTTCAACTTGCTGCTGCGGGCAGAGTTGCCAGTCACTAGATCAATGTGCCCAAAGCTCCATCCATCATGACCTTGATCACCTCCAGGAAAATCCACTGCTTTTTCGGGACACCCGCTTCAGCACCTCACAGCCCTCACAGTGAAAGATTCCCCCTTGACATATAATCTAAATGTTCCCTCTTTTAGTTTAAAACCATTTCTTCTTTTTTTTTTCTGTCGCTGTTTTTTTCAGTCATTTTCTGTCACTCTGTAAAAAGTTTATTTCCATTTTAAGCTCCTTTCATTTTCATTTCAAAAACTGTGAGCAAAAAAAGTTGTCAAATGTTTTCTGCATTCATTTTACATTTCTTTTCTGTAAAATCATTGGAATGTATCTTTGAAAATAGGTCCTTTAATTTTTCACTGCATTGCCTTGCCATAGCTTAAAGTACCTCCTTCATTCTTCCTATCAAAGAATAGTCATAGAATCTGGAATTCTCTCCTCTCCTCCAGGCTGAACAGCCCTTGCTCTCTCACCCTGTCCTCAGGCTAAACAAACAAAAAAAAGTTCCATGAGTATCTTTAGTATAATTTTCTTAGCTTTCTTTACACATCAATATATCAGGATATTTTTGGATTATTTCCGTATATCACCGAGAAGAAATGAAATCTTGTTGATTCTTTGACCATCATTTGCAGAGATTTTCATTAAATTTTTCACTGTGATACTAACATAGGTATCCTGAACAGTAACAGTTAATTAGTATTCTCTAATATGCATTTATATGACCTGCATCTGCTATTAAATGTACTATATCTATTTCAAATACTACTTAGTCCTTTCTTCCTGGCTACATTAAATGATTGTGAGCCATTATTAAAAGCTACCATTTGATTTTTCCATATAGCCGAAGAATGTAAGTTACTGAAAGAAAAATTTTGGACTGCTTACTGCTCAATTTTTTCTAATTAGAAAATGCAGTGTTTTCTTTTCTTTCTACCATCTCTTGCCATATTCTAATCTATGATAGAACGTGGCTCCTAAGTTGTTGGCAATTTACATTTCTTGCAAGATTTTTGAGAAGCTACCTCTGAATTAAAAAAATCCAACTGAATTGAAAATGCTCTTCTGCTATTCTTATTATTTTACAGACAGAACAAAGCCAGTTAGTTGAAGAATCCACTTTATTTATTTATTTATGTCGTGGAGTCATATATGTTTAACTGTAAGGGTGACTAGATGATTTTGCTTGATAGATTTTTCTAGTTGCTTTGCATTTCAGTTAATATGAAGTTGTAGATTTTTTTCTGATTTAAGAACAGATTGTTTCCTTTTCAGACTAGTTTAATCATAAATGTAAGTGGATGTGAAAACCCCCATAAATTATTCATTATTCTTGCAAGCACTATTCTTCAGAAAAGGCTCAGGGATAAGGGAATAGAATTTGTGTTGCATTCTTTGAAATTATCAACATGTGGCACTGTCTAAAAAGTATTAGATTTTTCCTTTGTTTGACTGAAGGAAATATTATTAGTTTCTGGAAAGTCTAAAAGAAATGATAGTTAGCCTTTAGAAAACGGCAGGTTATTTTTCTGGTATTTCTGAATTGTTTTATTTTCCCCTTTTTTATTCTTATGGTACACTAACCAGATCTGATTCTTTTATCAAATTCAAATATAAAGATGTGGAAAATTGTTCAAACCCTCTTAATCACACTCCACAACGTGTAAATTTTAGAACTTTGTATTTATTATTTAAAATTAGAATATAAATATATAACATATTTATAAGGAAAATACAGAAATGCATTTTATGAGACTACAGATATACAATTCAAAACACTTAACAATGAAGATTCCTCAGCCTTCATAGGGATGTTTTCATAAATTACACTGAAAAACAAAAGTAAAAAGAGAAGGAAAATAAGAAAAGAGTCAGCGTCACTGTAGCATCTGTGCTGGTAATTGCATAGTTCTACCTAGGAGGATATTTTTGTTCTTTCCCTTTCACGCAGAATTCAGAATGCTTTCCTGTCATTAGGTGGGTGATACTGTCTGTACTCCCTAAAACCACTAGGTGTAGCTCTTAGCAGTTGCAGGAGAAAGTCTTTTTTAAACCTCCTTCCACCCGCTCCTTCTGCTCACATCCACCCCCATCCTCACCCGGAAATTCGGTATTTTGTTGCTGGTTATTGTTTATTTATTTTGTTCTGACATTTCGCCCCCCCCCCCCCCCCCCCCTTTTATTGTCTGTTTTTTTCCTCTCCACAAATCTCTACCCTTTACGTGTTGCTTAAAACAGTGAGCACTCTCTTTTGTAGTCCTGGATTTGTCTGTACCCCTACCACTAAACATGGTAACAAAAGATAAAGTACATAACTTAATCGTTACATAAATTCTCATGAATTAATTACAAATTAAGGATGTTTAAAAATAAATTAGGATATAAGTTTCGAGGTGTCAGCCTGACTTTGCAGCGAAGGTGTAGTGCAGTTTTCTCTTGCACACTGATGCATTTTGCATAGCTAGGGTATAGGAATCCAGTCTGCTGCCATTGCCACAATACCAGACGGACCTCTAAAAATAGAATTCCTCTAGTAATCTGTCCAGATTATTTAACTCAGTGACCATTTGGTAATAAATACATTAGGGCATGCTTCCAGAACAGAATTACACTGTATCATGAGGTTTTATTTTCAGGGGCACCTAGAAATCTTCCATATTTTGTTCTTACATTTTCATAGGAAACGCATTTATAAGGACACCCTGCTTTTCTATGATGCCCTTTAAGTCTATTTTCTTTTTTTCTTTTTTTTTGGGTCAAAATATTACTAGTTTTTGCTATGGTATGAGTTTACCATTGTAAAATTAAATATGGTACTGACAGGGCATTATTTTATTAGAATAGTTATGGATTTACAAAGTAGGAATATTAATTTCTTCATAAGAAAAAAATAAGGTGTGGTTGTAACCATATTGTAAGCACTTAAGCAGGCTTAAGACATCTGTGTTTTTATTCATATGCTTTTTTAACATATAGCTGTAAAATAGCATTTGGATAGAAAAAGGCAGAGAGGATATGGTAATGGTAAAAGCTGTGCATTTACCTACTATTCCAAATTCATTAATTCTGTGCAAAGCAAAAAAAAAAAAGCACGGGTCTGATGCTGCTTTTCATTACAGAAAGCAAATGAATAATACAATAAAATGGTAGTTAAATAACAGTGTTAGTGACCGATTATTAAAAAGCACATGTATGAGTCCATCTTTGAGTGTTGTTACTGGCAGGAATGCATGAATATTTTGATTTAATTTACTGTTGTTGGTGTAGTTATTATTATTATTATTTTTATTAATACAAGAAGTGTTATAAAGACTACCTGTAGGAGAATGGCATCTCTCTTCCAATCTGAAAGAAAATAAATAACTAAAGTACGCGTGTACTCTCACATAATGGTGCCAACCACTCCCTTGTGCTCTTGTCCTTTGAGCCCATCTCACATTCTCAGTTGCGTTTGTGTTTTTGTATAGTTCTTACAGGAACAGCTATGGAATAAACACACTTACATGAACATTAGTTGACCCACTTGTGGTACTCAGCCTACATGCTGATCATCTGATTTGCACAGAAGCAAGGGTATCCTGCCCAGGTATTACAGTAAATGTATTTTTCAGGAAGCAGTGCAGTACATCATCAGTCTAAAGCAGCCTAATACGTAAATATTTTCTCATTTTATCATTTTTATTTGATGTCCAGGAGAGAAGAGGGATATGCTCACCTTTTCTTTTTGCAGCTAAGTTTAACTCCTTGATTCCTATTTCCATATGCCTAGTCCCATGCTGCTGCACAGTTTGACACATTTTGCCTTCATGACCTAGGCTGTTTCTTTTCCTTCTTATCCTGTTAGCCTCATAGCTGGCACTTGTTGCACTTGCCTCTACTTTTCTCCATTTCTTTGGAAAAATACTGATGGTTTCACTTAATTTGGCTTTTTTTTTTTTTCATCCACGGATTAACTGCTTGTGGAAATGTTCGTTTACAGCTCCCCTCTGGTTTTCAATATTCTCTCTTTCATCAAAACATCTGTTTTTCTACCTAATCTCTTATTAGCACCTTCTCTCTTTCTTTCCCTCACCTGAACTTTTGGATTTTTCCTGCATCAATATCCTGGATAGGAAGAAGTCAAGGGCTGAAGATGTTGGAGCTGAAATTCAGTTCAAATTCAGATCTCATATAAAAATCTTTGTCTTCTCTATGGCAGTACCCACCATACTTCGTTTTCTAATGTTGCGCCTGTCCCCATTTTCCTTTTCCTCCATTTGTTGATATCTCTAGAACCTCTCTTGAAAACCATTTTGCTGTATATGTTCAGTGCCTTAGCCTTTGTCCCTAATAGGTAGACACCCTTATCCTTTCCTCCAGAATCCATCTATCTGTTCCCCTTTTCTATTCTGCATCAAAATTTCAGCTTACTGTCTTTTCCCCTTTCACTTATATTCCTTTAATTTTACGGAAAACATTTCTGCATTTGACTGCAGTTCATTGGATCTTACTACTCTATGCTGTTTTTTTGCTCTCTTTGTGTTAGCTTTACTTCCAGACATTGACTCCTGAATCTCTCTTTATCATTGTAGTCTTCTATGTTTCTCTCTGTAGATTTCACTTTCCATGCTGATGATTCTCTTGAGGTCTTACTCTTCAGCTGACTTACAGTTCTGACTTCACCTTTTCCGCCAGCAGACAGACCAGGTGGTCATTAATCCTTCAGGAAAAGATTGTACTTGGGTATTAATTCATAACTCATCACAAATTCCATAATAATGATAAAAATAATAGTAACAACAATAACGATAAATTACTATTATTATTCTGCTTTTCTCTATCTGCATTACTCTTTTATCCAGATAGGCACAGTCACTTAAAAAATCACAAGAGCTGCTATAAGAAGTTGAACTTTATTATGACTAGCAGTACTGCACATATCCTGCACACAAGAGTTAAAAACCTAATTTCCCTTGCACATATACACTCCAGAGATAACAGCTGTCTTATTTTTTAAATGTAGCTGTATATTTGGTTGCTGAAGAAATATAACTATTCCCATAACTCAATCAACAGGTGTTAATGAATAGAGAAGATGCTTCAAATTCATTTTCATTTAATTCTACCCCTCTAGCTAAGAACCTTACTTCTGTGGTCTTTTAACAACAGAAAAAAACAAATGAACAAAACCATAATAGTGAATATCATTATTTATGATATGCATCTGATAAGATTTGATTTCTATTTTCAGGAAAACAAAAAAGTAAAAAATGACTTAATGAAATCAAGGACTGCCAGAAAGGATCTGTCTTCTTACCAATTTGCTGCATGTTCTTGAGGGCAAGTTTAGGATAAATGATTGCCAATAAAGCCCATAGGAAACATCTAATTAACATTATTACCCTCAATAAAAAGTTGCAAAAAATGTTCTGTTTGCTCTTCTGTATATTCAAAAAGGCTCCATAGGGAAAATAACAGCAACAACAACAAAAACAGGTGACATGGTATTGTTAAAACACTATAAGCAAATTTTCTTGAGGTCAGTCATACCTTTTACCTTTCTTTTCTTTCTTTCTTTTTTTTTTTTTTTTCCTAGTTTTCCATTGGTGTGAAAAAGTCAACATAACTTTTCATAATATGTCTTCCTCTACATAGTTTTTTATAACATGCCTTCCGTTGTTGTGTGCAACATACTGGTGAACAAACTGAAAGCAACGTATAATACTTGACCATCTATTGGAAAGGGAAAAACAAACATAACAGGAAAAGGCAGAACTCAGGCTTTTCCAGTCATCCCAAATTCTGCTTCCTTTTTCAAGCCAGCTTTCTTTTGCCTATTCAAATAATGATTTATAGTTGTGATTACAAGATATTGCAACTGATAATTTCCAAAGAAATCTCGAGTCTGATGTCTACTGAGGCAGAGCATAGAACTTCGTTTCAAAGCTAAAATTCCCAGTTCTGTTCCCAATTCCTCTGAACTTGTCAAGGGAGTTGCATTATGCATCTGCTCCTACCAAAAATTTACTTACTCCACACTCTAGTACATTTAGTTATTACCCACTTACAGTCTTCATAAGAATCATAGAATCGTAGAATGGCCTGGGTTGAAAAGGACACAGTGATCAAATTTCAAAGCCCCCTGCTATGTGCAGGGCTGCCAACCACCAGGCAAGGCTGCCCAGAGCCACATCCAGCCTGGCCCTGAATGCCTTCAGGGATAGGGTATCTACAACCTCCTTGGGCAACCTGTTCCAGTGTGTCACCACCCTCTGTGTGAAAAACTTCCTCCTAATATCTGACCTAAACTTCCCCTGTCTTAGTTAGGGAACAGTGTGCTGTACTGGATTGAGTTACATCTGGACTGCTACCTTCAGAGTGGTAAAAGAGAATAGGCAACTAAGAGAAAACCCACAGTTTGAAAAAGTTGTTGACAGTGTAATACAGCAGTCAGACTGTCACTACTGCATTCAGATTCAGCAAGAGAAATGCTTGCAAATGAGAAAGGCAGCAGGCAGCAGTGTGAAAAATAGTGGTGGGAGTTATTTTATTTTATTGTATTTTTTAAATTTACCTACATTATACCTTTTTTAATTTACCTATATTGACTTAAGAGAATCTTTTTAGAAGCAATGGTTTAACTCTTTTTTTTCTCTCCCCCCACCCCCCCTAACTTATAATTACAGTGACATAAAACAAGCAAAGGCAATGGAAGTCAGTCAGCAGCCACAAAACTATTAAAATACCTGCAATGTCTTTGATCTGCATTCTTGACATTGGCAAATTGGCAAAATGTTAGAAGTCTGCTTAAAGTGACAACAAAAACTCTCTGCAACAAAAAATTACTGTGTTATTCTTTTGTATCACACCAGAGTCCGGGCTGCAGTAAGGAACTGTCTAATCAGCAAGGAACAAGAATGGTCTGAGGTCAGCCTGCTCGAATGACACCTTGGCAGAACAGACATTTCAGCATCTTCCTACCATTTCAAGCAGTTGATTGTAATGATTACTGATTGTAATGGTAGTTTGTGCGATTTTATATTACGGGAATTGTCAAAATCTGTATTGTCCAAGGGTTCATAGAGATTTACAAAAATACTTGTTAGGAATTGCAGCTAATGCAATCTATAGCCTTCCCAAATACTAGATAGAGGCAATCTCTCACCACAGTTTTTCCCCTCATTTGTACCTCTCCTTCTCCTTCCCTTTTATTGCAGTAATTATTATCTTGGTGTCATTTCATCTAGAGAACCATTGTGCTGGATACAGGATTGCCCCTAGGAGAAGTAATGCGTGTAAGAAGCCAAGAGCAGAGTCTCCCAATGTTACGTAAATCATATCCAATAAATCTTATGCAAGAATCACTCTCTCGACCTCCAGATGATACATAGTTACAAAAGAAGCAAACAAAAAAAGTTGCTGTTTTCCAAACTGCTTCCAGACTGCTGTTTTTCAGCTGAGATTCTACTCATTTTATAGCTGAAACAAATTATCATAAAACCATTTAAAAACTGATTTTTTTTTTTTTTTCTCTCCTCAATTACAATATGGTATCTCCCTATCATTTTCTGTTGCTTCTCTTCCTGTCATAACTGAGAAATTTACCTTCATTTGACTCTAGAATACGATGCACAGTTCTGATTCCACCAGCATTTCTTTGAAGTTTGTACTTATTGAATATAATGGTTAGACCAACATGAAAGTTTGTGCTGTGCTGTAGCACAGATTACTATATAAGACTTAACATTTTTCAATGAATACATTTTAAAAGATGTCTAAATTCAACCCCATATGAGTTCTTAGCTGGCCCTGAATGAAGCTTTTCAGGCCTTTCAATATCTACTGATGTGATTTTCAAGCGTGTTTTCAGCTTTTGATCAATAGTTGGAAGACTCATACATTTTGCCTTGGAATTTGTTAAAATATATGCCAGATGTCATATAGGAAGGCTCTCACACATGCTGGAGTCGTATATACTAATGGAGCTTTATAGAACCCGTAAGAAAATATGGTGATCATTTCCATTCTAACTGCTTCCGCTTTCACTATGTCAGTCTATAGTCATAGCGAGTTGGTGTGCTGTTGAGCACAACATGATTGTAGACAATAGAAAATATGCAGGGTTTTTTTGTTTTGTTTTGTTTTGTTTTTAATAATAACGAAAAATAGGCAAGCTTGATTTCAGCATAAATTTGTGAGTATGACCTTAGCCTTATTAAAGAGGGGTTGACATGGAGCAGGCTTTTCTAGTTTCAAATTTTCTTCACAATTCCTCAATAAAAATTTTCCAAGATCCTCTCCATATATTTTACTTTGCAGAACTAATAGGTTGAGTGGCAGGGTAAGGAATGAACCAAAACAAAACTACACACACACAAAACAGAAATATCAGGCTTTTTTTTGTTTTGTTTTGTTTTTCTCTCAAGTTAGGATTGGTGGAGGAAAACTATAAATTATGATTTTCTGTGTCATTTTCAGCTGGAAAAATTTGAGAAATGGGAAGTCAAAAATACAGAAACAAAATTTAACTGAAAATTAGGTTATTGAAAAAAAAAAAAGTGCTGGAAAACCCTTAATATAGAAGTTTTCTAAGGTAAACATTTGTAGATACTGTAATTATTAAAGAGTTTCAACAGCAAGGGTCAGGCAAGACAGTGTTCATATTCCATCTTAAAGAGTGATTATTAGTATTTTCCTAATTGACCTTTTTTCATAATGATTATTCCAAAAGGTGTATATTCATAAAGCTTAATGATACAAAGCTGCACCCGGGAATGTTCAGAATGGACTGTAGGAAACATTTCTTACTATGGAGGGTGATTAATATTGAAACAGGCTTTTAGAGGTATTGTTGACACCCCATGACTATCAGTGTTCAAAAGACATTTGGACAGTGCCCTCAATAACATTCTTTAAATTTTGGTTAGTGCTAAAGTGGTCAGGAAGCTGGACTTAATCATCTGAGTGTGAAGTTGCATTAGGGGAAGGTCAGGTTGGGGATTATATAGAGTTTCTTCATCAGGAGCTAATGGCCGTGTAATGGGCTCCCCAGGGCATGAGTAGACCCAAGCTACCAGTGTTCAAGAAGTGTTTGGACAATGCTCTCATATGTAGCATTTGATATTTGGTATTTTTGTGTGGAGCTAGGAGTTGGATTTGATAATCCTTGTGGATTCCTTCCAACTCAGGATATCAAGTGATTCTCTCTGACATTTGAATGTCCTTTCCTGTTGAACTATTCTATTCAGAAGAGAACAACAACCATAATAATAATTTCAGATGTGGGATGTCAATAAAACATACCAACAGAGATATTGAAATATTATGTAACTTGAAGACCAAGAATATCACACCAGTATGAACATATTCAAATTACTTCAATATTGCAAAGTTGTAGCGATATCCTTGAACTGCTATCTATTGAAAAAAAAAATAGATGTGAATCCAGAAAAGTTTTTTTTTAAATAGGGAGTTAATTGTTCTGAATATATATATATATATACACACATAAAATATTAACTGTAGCTTGATCTGTCTATTTTTATTTATTTATTTATTTATTTTTGAAATAATGAACTGCAACATTAATTTTATCTACTCACTGTCTCCTACCAGCTTCCCTGGTTCTTGTTCAACTTAACAACAGCAGACAGGGTGTTTTGTCATATTTTTTTTTTCTAATATTTATCTTTCTTTAACAATTAATTTTTTGATAAAGAAACAGACTGTTCTAGACACATTATTTGTAACTACTTCTGTTTGTTTTTCTGTCAAACAATGCTGGTGTAATTTTAAGAATCCTACAGCACCCAAAATGATTTCCTTTTGTCTCGCTCCAGTTTATAGGAGGGAGAGGAGGTTCTTTTATTATCTATATACCTGGCGTGAGATTAAGAAACAACGGTTCAAATGTTGGTCAGACCAGTTTATTACAAATCTTAATTAGGGAAATGCGGAAGGAGAGGATGGACACTATTATGAATTAGGGTAAGGGGGAAGGGAAGGAGGGCAATAGAAAAGATAGAAGAGAAGAAGCAAGGAGTCTTTATAGGAAGCAAGAGGGAGATAGTCACCACTATGGATCCAGCGAGGTTCGTAGTTCAGTGATTGATCTTCGGTAGTGGTGGGTCATCGGGCATTGTTGTTCTGTTGATGATGACGACGATGACCATGGCGATGATGGCCCCTTTTCAATGGTTTCAAAGTGGTGGAGTCAGCTGTCTTTGGAGTGACAGCTCAAATCCAAAGTGGTTGAGTCAGATCTCCTTTGAGTGGCAGATTCTGGCTCTGGGATCTCAGCAGAAACTCCTTTGTTCCCATCTTCCAGGCCTTGCCAGCGCATAAGAGGGAACAGGGCTGCCCATCTGCATCCTGTTTTTCATAGGACACGATGGTATCATTCCCCAGTTTTCCTATACCTAGCTGGAGCTGTTTAGTTACAGACCAGATCTTCCACCTGTGAACACTCCTGGGCACTCTGTTCCACTCTTCTCCAAAGCAAGCAGCTCTGGAGGAAGGGGCTTTCAAACGTTCCCAAAGCGATACCAATTGTCACACAGTAGCACCCATCACTTGTCTCTGCAACAAGTCACTCAGAGTCTTATCACAAGAAATACCTCAGGAAGCAAGCTTTGAGACAAAAAAAAACAAAGGATTCTCACACCTTTTTCTTCCTCTTTTCTCTTCCACCACTGTCATTCTCTGCCTCATCACTGTTGCCCCCTTGCTGGCACAACATCACAAGAAGCTGAAAAACCAAAATTCTCTTGACTCGTTGCAGCACTGCTTATCAACAACAGTGTGTTACCAACGTTGTTTTTCTCCTAAAGCCAAAATGTAACATCTTACCAGACATAGTGAAGAAAATAAACTCTATTCCTGCTGAAATGAGTATACCCACACATTCTGCCGGCACTCCTTTCTCTTCACCTTCCATTATGACTGATGACCACCTTTACTCTGCATGCTATGGCTTTATTTGCACAGCAACAGCACATAATCAAAACTGACAGTTAAAATCCGAACAAAATGCATCTCTGTTAAAGCCTAGAAGAAACTGGAAAAACAATGGAAAAAAAACAAAGCTAGCATAGAGAGCAAAGAAAGATCATGTTATGCTTTCCCAATTTAAAAAAAAAAAAAAAAAAAAAAAAGGCTCTCACAAACAAAAGAGACCCAAATAATATTACAATCTTTTTCAACACCTTGCTTTTTTCAAACGTATCTAAAAGAAAGAGGAAGTTCTTTTTCTTTTCCTTACCTTTTCTTTCTTTTTTTTCCTTTTCTTTTTCTTTTTTTTTCTTTTTCTTTTTTTTTTTTTTTTTTTTCCCCCCACAGTACATATTTTGATCTAGTTTGAAAGTATTCAAGGACAAGAACAGAAGGAAAAAGAACTTTTGATTTGGGGTCTACACCAAAGTTTAGTGACTAAGCTGGAAGACAACTCAGGAGCCTAAGAGGAAATCACAGAAAGAGAAAATTGGTCACAACCAACATGTAAAACCCCACACAGATTTCTAAAACATCAAAAAAATCTGAAATAGAATTGGTTGCATGTTCTCCTGCTGCTCTGACTGTTGAACTTAGAAGTACTGAGAAAATAAAAAATACAGTGCCTTCCTCACCGTTAAATCAAATGCTAGAGCTTCCTGATTTAGAAATTTTCTGAATCTGATTTTCCACCACAACTACCTAAAATAACTCAAAGAAGAAAAAATAAATTACAAAAGTATTTGATTATAGCTTTTATAAGATTGACTGTACATGGATTTCATTTTCCCATGGAGATCCACAAATCTTTTGTCAGTTTCTATATACTAGCATTCCATTGTGACAAACCTGTAGGTATGTATCTCTAATGGCAATTCTTCAGAGGTCACCTTACTCAAGAAAGTCATTATTTATCAGTATCTACCTAAACCTGCTAAATGTTTTCAATAGCTTAATCTTATACTGAAGTGGAATCCCCTGCATGTCAAAGTGTGTCCAACTGGTTCATTCCTTGTCACTGGGCACTACTAGGAAGAGCCTATCTCTGCCTTTTCCACTCAACACCCTTTTCCATCAAATATCTACATATCTATATATCATATCTATATCCCCAACTCTCTCAGCTTCTTCTCATGTGACAGATGCTCCATTCCTTTCAATATCTCCATTTCCTTTAACTGGACTTAGATTTCCCACAAGCTTGAAGCTAAACAGCACAACACTCTCACTTCCTCTTCTCAAAGGAAAGGGTAAGAAAATACTATCAAAAGGGCTGAGGCACTGAGACAAGGACAGAGTTCACTTGTCAGTTACCATTGGACAAAACAGATTCAACATAGGGAGAGAAATACAATTTATTGCTTACTAGTAGCAAATCAGAGCAGTGAGAAACTAAAAACAAGCTAAAAACCACCTTCCTCCCATCCGTTCTCTCTGACCTCTTTCTCCTAAGGAGCATGGGAATGGGGGCTCCAGATAGACTGCTGCTAATCACAACTTTCTGAGCCCATTTTGGACAAATTTCAGTTCAAACTTTGGTGCAGTTCACTTTATCCATCCTGTAATTCATTGAACTGTCTATGAGAATGCTCCTAAACATAATATCAAAAGCCTTGCTATAGAGGAGATAAACAGCATCTTCTGCTCTTCCTTTACTTACTAAGATCACATCATAGGAAGTTATCAGACTGCTCAGACATGATTTCCTTTTGTAGCTCTTGGTGACTACTCCCAATTACCTACATATCTCAAGAGGTGTGGAAACAGTTAATAGACTTATTTCTTCCATCACTTTCCAGGGCAGAGATTGAGATGAAGTTCTCCACGTGCTCTATCTTAACTTTCTGAAGGCAGAAGTGGCCTCAGCCTTTCTCTGTCTCCTTGACTGTCTGATTACAAAAGAAGGTTGCCTCCAGGTAATTCGCACAATGGAGTTTGTGTCTTTCTAGGTAAAAAATGAAGAGTTTTAGTTGAATAAACAACAACAATAACAAAATAATGTTCTGTTAATATCTGTATATTGTTCATATCCACATCATTAAAAAGATTGAATCCAAGCCAATTTATAGTATCTCCAAAAAAACTCTCTATAAATTATGCCTAAAATTCTGGAAAAAAGGAACAATTACATTTTCTTTCATGATGGTTTGGCATCCTGTGGGCCTTCACTCATCTACAAATAAATAAAGACCTGACAATAACGCAGTTAAGTTATTCTATGGAAGCAGTGGATGCTGTCTTTCCACTAGAAGCCAAGGCCTGAGAAACCTTTTCTTATGGTTTTCTTTTCTTCTTTTGTTTGTGATCTTTAAAGGGGCTGACATGTAGCTGTTTGGGAAAGTTCTTCCATTAGGTCATGAGCTTCAGAAAGGACAACTTGATTCCTAAAGTTCCTCTCAGAGAAAAGTCTAGGTGCAGCTGGATCTAGTCTCCGATTTGGTCAAGGGTTTGTGTCTGATGGATTATTTACATAATTTGTGTAGTGTGTTTGTATAGTGACTTATCAGAATCAATGTTGGTCTATTGGAGCACTCTCAAAGACTTTCAGTGAAACAGATTCACAAATGACTGCCTGACAGAGCTACCTCCAGGTACCGTCAATGAAACAAGCTTGTGCCTTCAGAAATAAATGGTTCACTGCGATGTTGGACAGCAGATTTGGATAGCAGATTAGTGAGTGACAAATTCACACCAACTGAATTAGCACTAATATCTCAAGACTAGCTAGTAATTAACGGCTAGATAATCATTAACTGACCATTCACCCATATATCATTCTCAAAGCAGTGCGGGTGCAATGTCTGAAAGTAAGAGGTGTCCCCAGTGATGGGAACATGGAGATGGGTCAGACCAACAGATCTGCCTAAGTCACTGGAGCCTCTCTTTTCGATAAAGTGTTGTCAGAAGGCTGGACTTAAACTCCTAATGAGATGAGATTGTGTTGTGAGATATCTTAATAAAGTTTGTTGTGTTGTTAATTAAGGGGAGGGGAGCCTACAGGCATCCACAAGGTGTGAAAGAGCACATTTCCTGTCTGTCCAGTGCTTTGGCCACATAAACAAGTTGCTTCAGTCTCATCTCTGATTGTGCCAAGCGCAAGACAAATATATTGATTAAATCACATTTTTGGGTAATTGATGATCCTCTGCCATTTTATGATTATTCTGTGTTTCAACACAGCAACCGTGGTGATTTCCTACATTTTCCTTTAGTTGACCAAAATTGGTCTGCCAATTGACAGTTAGGAAGAACAATTTTCCTTGACTTGTATGGTCCCGTTAAAGTAATGTTTTCAGTTATCTTTTATTTTAAATTTAATAGTTTGTCATATTTAAAATACCTCTTTTTAGCTTACAATGATCATTTTTTTGCCAAGATTTTGGAAAAATGCAATTATACACAGTATCTGTCAGTTGGGGACATAGATTTTCTTAGTGTTTGTTGTTGACTGGAGTGACAAATGCAGACATATAATAGCAGATTAACACAAGGAGATCTTGGTAATGCGCCAAGACTGCACTCAGAGACACATTCTGTTTTAAAGACAGGAGGTGATATTTCTCTTCTAGCCAAGCTCCTTTCTTTTATGAGCAATGTATTTGAAACTGAGCCTGGGTACTTTTGCCTGATATTTACTATTATGTACATAAGCACTGGTCTTGTTTTTCCTACCACTAAAAAGGCTACATATTGATATGCCTTATTTGTTTTTATATCTCTATGTTAATATTTTTTTCTTTTTCACAGCACTGAGGAAACATGTTTTTTCTTCAAGGCTGAGACAGTATGACATAAAGAGAACTACTTAACCTTGCTTAAGATGGTATTCCTACTGTCTTATTTCACATACGTGATAATACACGAAATACTGAAATCCAGTTTGTTCACTTTTTACTTCCTCCCTGAAATTGAATTTCCTATTCATTCGTTAAGTTGCTTAAGTTCCATGCTGTTAAAAGCAAATTTGGATGCAGCCCAATTTGATATATTTATTTTCAACAGATGACCCCCTCATGGGGCATTTCTATCAAATGATATAATTTAAAACTTGAATAGCTTTCCTCTGAATGGGTTGCTTCAAGTTGGATTTTTCTCATTTGAAAATGCAGCTGTGGAAATACAAGCAATCAAAATATGTTTACTGGGAATGTACAGACCATTTATACAGAATACTTTCCCTCATGTTTAAAGCAGAAAAGGAGAAAGACTGCAAGCACACATTTTTCAGGTAATAATTTTTAATTTCAATTATTTGAAGTATGTCAGGCTGCTACCAAAGATTTATTCAAGCATATGAAGCATTAGTGGGAAAAATATATTAGCCTTGTCACTGGCCAGAAATGCTTTTGTGTCTTACTTTTTACAAGATGAAGTTGTGAGGTAAAAATGTGTTGTGGCATAAGCTGAATGGCAGCCAGACACCACACAGTTGTTCACTCACTCCCCACTGAGTGGGATTAAGGAGAAAATTGTAAGTAACATAAAATTTGTGGATTGTGTGGAAAACAGTATAATAAGACAGAAAAGAAGGGAAAGTAATGACAGTAATAACGAAAGAATACACAAAACTTGTGATGCACAATGCAGTTTCTCAACACTTGCTGACCAATGCACACTCAATGACAAACAGCATTCTTCCTGGTCAACTCCATTTTTATGCTCTTCGTGATGCCATATGGACATGTGGGATAGCCTTTTGGCCAGTGTAGGTCATCTGTCCTGGTTTTGTTATATATCTATTACATGCAGGAAAATATTTCTGTATTTAAAATTCTTTCTATAGAAATATCTTTTTAATGAGATATTGGAAAGTATATACCTATCTTGTAAGCATATTAATTTGGAATCCTAAAGCAGATTAAATGAAGATGCTTTTGCTGCAATACAAATGATTTTAAAAATATTTTGAAGAGTCTGTGCTGTAGCAGTGCAGCACAACTGCTATTTTAGAAGTTAGAATAGTTGATATTGACTACTTAGCTGGGAACATAAAGCACTGAACTGTCTGCAGAGAAGTGATCTTGACCTTGGTAAGAATTTTCTAGAATGGTCAATCCTTAAATATTTGATGTTTTACCTGCACTAGGGTTTAGGTGGGAGTCAGATGTATTTGAAATGAACACATTCACTACAACTGCAAAGTTTTAGAGAGAATTCTCTTCCACGCTGTTCACTTATGTTTCTGAATAGCAGCACTGCTGAACTTGTCTTTTGTGTTTTTGTGTTTTGTTCTGCTTTGTTTGTAGAGAGTTTTACATCCTCTATGTTTCCCACGTATCTTTTTTACTGCTACCCACTGTCTGTCACATTAAATTTGTGGTTGTGGTTTTCTTGTCAAATTCAGATAGCAAAATTCACTTACAAAAAACACATCTAAATCTGCAGTCTCTCCAGGACTCTTCTGTTTGTGTAAGTAGATTCCCAGCACGTCCAAAGTCCAGAGCTTCATTTCTCAAGTTGCCCAAACCAGAAAATTCTATAGCCTTGAAACCAGGCAAAAGGTTTTTTGTGGTTTCTAATACTATCACTCCTCAGATATAGTCAATGTTATTGAATAAGTATTTTTCAAAAGCTATATCTAAATCTTCAACTGGAATCATTTCTATCTGAGTAAGGAGATAGAATCACAGACTAAAATATCATCAGGAGAATAATTCTGAGGATGGAGAAGGTATTATTTGGCTGAGAGAAAAAGCCATGTCAGGATGACAAATTCAGTGGGCTGAGCAGGTTTTTTGCCTTGTTTAGAGGCTCTTTATATCTACTCACTTCAAAGTCCCTCTGCTTCTACTCCTCTGCTCAAGATGAACTTGCTTGTTCCCATTCTCTCAAATGTAAAATTTGAAATCTCTAACATGTCCTGAGCCTACTTCAAACTCATGGTCAGTTTGAAAAGCCAAGACAGAAAAAAAAAGGAAAAAGGAAAAAAAAAAAAAAAAGCCCACAACACAGTACATATCCAAAGTAGTGTAAAATTTCACATGCAATTAAAGAAATGAGTTTTTTTCCATGTTGAAACCCAGAAATTTACTGCACAAATCTCTCACAGCTTTAAAAGTTTTTTCATTCTGCTTTTTCTTCTCAAAAACAATCTTCTTTCCTTTCTCCTTTTAAATTTTAAAAACGACGAAATATTCTAGATTTTCTGTAATTTTGAAAGTTTTCAAATAAAATGGAAGGAAAGTATGAGTCAGTAGACCACCCATAAGTATGCTTGCATATCCTTCTAAAAATAAAAGAACATAGAAGAAAACGTTACTACGTTTGATTTTTTGCCATTTTGTTATTTTATATAACTGAGAAAAATGAATTTTTTGTTGAACCCTCATAATTCAACTGTACTAAAAAAAAAAAAAAAAAAAAAAAAGGAATCCGGGAAGTGTATTATTTTTTTAAATTAACACTGTTTACTGATACATTATTTAAAAACATGAAAGTAAAAACAGATTGTTTTCAATGTGTTTCAAATCTAGCCAGTTGGCAGTTTATTTTTCATTATTCTTTTGTTGATTCTTATTCTCATTAATGTATCTGCTGGTGTAACTCATTTGTAATAAATTAGATTAAATGATAAAAGATTCAGAAAGCATTAGGAATACTGTAGATAAGAGGATAAAGGACACCCAACCTGCTCATTTTATCTGGGAATGTTAGACTAAAAATAGCTGTCCTTTGCCCTCCAATACACATATTCAACTTCCATTGATGTCAGCAGCACAGAAATAAATGGGAACTCTGTGTGCATGTATCAGAGCAGAGTTTTTGTCCAACTGAATGTACTGTACTTGGTATAGCAAGATCCAGAGATTATAAGAAAACTAAATTGTTCAGAATAGTGAAATAATCTACAAATCCACCTAATCCTGTATATGTTTGACTGTACTAGGACATTCATGACACACATATATAATATACACATCAGAACAGATTAAAAGTAAGCATATCAATAACTATACATAGCACACTTCACTGATATTATGTTATAATTTAAAGGGGAAAAAATTAGGTGAGTTTCTATTTTTTTCTACTATTTTTACTGTCATTGTTTTCATGGTTTTGAAATCTTGATCTTACATTAGAAAACAGTATTTCTCTCACTTGGCCAGTATTCATAGATTTTGATAGGAATTTTGTTTGCACAGTATTGCAAGATCCAGCCTTATTTTGGATGTTAGAACATCAGGAAAATAACCCTAGGTGGTATCATGCCAGCTAATTCATTAAAAACTACTTGCTATATTTGTGTCTATCTTCTTATCAATTGTCAGAACACAGAAAGAGGTCGTGTAAGACTCCTTTGCTAAAACAATATGCCAGGGTGGCCTCTGTTTGCGATTATGAATGCTGTCTCTGAGTATATTCCTAAATATTTTCCACTAAAACCACAAACTATTATTTGCTTTTGTTTGATATTTTTACCCTATTAGTTTTATCCCATTATTGAGGAGCTACCAGTAAAACACTATTGCACAAAGGAGACTTTCTTTCCAGACAAAAAATCTGTCTCCTCTGAAAGCTCTCTCCCACTGTAGAAAGCAATTCATTTTGAGACGTTTGCCATGTCCCAGCTTAATTAATAAAAAGAATGTATCTCGACAAAGGGGGAGGAGAAACATAGGTATCTCCAAGTATCTGAATGTGATAGAAAAGATGAGAAAAGTTTTGTAAGGCAGAGGAAAAAATAGAAAAACTTTTCTATGCAGAAGACTACAGTATACCTTCACACCTAACCACGATCAGGGAAGATACAACTTCCTGACCCTATAGTCTTTTAAGAGATATAAGAAACACTGAAGCTAAGTAATTTTTCCTTCTTCATGCTTTGATAAAGGCAATTTTAGTGCCACAAATGTTCCCAGCTACTTGTTTTCTTGCACCTTTCCCTTCACTTCCATACATTTAAGATTTTGATGATGTTTTGATGGAGGAAAAATGCTTCCAGCACACATCTTCAGTCAGGGCTGGATTCTGAATCAAACAAATAGTATTATTTCAGTAGTGAATTTTAGCAGAGGATACTCCATTAAAAATCAAAATACAAAAATTGGTCTTGATAAGCCTCCAGAAATGCAAAATATCAAGTACACCATTGGAGGAGTTTAATTACGGATTTAGAAGCTGAGAAACTTTTAAGTTGGAAGAGATCATTAAAAGCTGTATAATACTCCCTTACAATGAACAGGGAGATCTACAGGTAGATCATTGTGCTCAGATCCCCATCCAGCTTAATCTTGAATGTTTCTAAGGACAGGACATCCACCACCTTCCTGGGTAACTTGTTCCAGTTCTTCAGTACCTTTATGGTAAAAACCTTTTTCCTTAAGTTCTTTCTAAACCTCCCTTGTTTTAGATTGAACTAATTATTTCTTGTCCTGTCACAGGAGACACTAAAAGAGTCTGTTCCCTCATTATTGTTCTTTTCTCCCTTCACATCTAGTTTAAAGCCCTGCCAATAGCTTTTCCCCAGTAATCCATTTTCCTCTTTGAGAGAATTGACACCCATCTGGTGCTGCAAGGCTGGTGCCATATAGACCATTCTGCTGTCAAAAAAAACCAAAGATTTTGTAATGGCAGCATCCATGAAGCCAAGTGTTTATAAATAGGATCCTTTCATTTCTTTCATTGTTCTTACCCAGTACAGGAAGCAGCGAGAAGGTGATCTATGTCCTTGATTCCTTTAACAGGTGTGGCTTGATTTGTGTTGAGCCATGAATGTCTGCTTTGTCCATTCCCCATAGAAAAGTAGTAACGAGTAGTAGGCTGTTGGCTGTATCAGGCTAGGAATTTTCCTGTTGACATCCTTCATCCAAGCCTCAGGAAGGTGGCAGAACTCTTTAAGAAGATCTGCCCATCAGATCTGCTCATCACATTGGGCATGCAGTTTTCTTCAGGGACAAGTTGTCTACAATTAATAACTCTCTCTTTTTTGAAGATATAGCCTTCATACCGAGGGAAGGCTTTTCTGGGTTTTGTTTTATTGATTCCCCCAGTGTTAATTGGGCTGTTTTCTCACAGAGACAGATGTCTTGTTGCAGGCCATATTCTGTTCCAGGAATAGCACTCAGGTAAACAGTCTGAAAAAAATTCATGAACACCATACAGAAAGGCCCATGGCTAGCTTCTGTAGCTGTTTGTAGAACCCAGAAAAGCTGAAAAAGAAGAAAAAAGAAAGGCTCTTTATGAAGAAAGAGGGCTTCCCATTCTGTAGCTTCCTTCCACTTTTGCAGACTGTAGGACAAAGTAAGAATTTTCTTAGAAATTTTTCTAAAGCAGAATTTATTCCATGCTTTAATCCAGATGGAGCTTTACACTACCTATTCATTTAAAGGTAGTCTGAAGGATTGCAGCATACTCAAGGTACACAAAATAAATGCTTAGTAAAATTTACTGGGGCAAGGAATAATTATTCTAGTTCGTGTGATATGGTTGGGAATAATTGATTGTAAGATTTTCTTTAAAAAATCTCAGAAGCATTTATTTATGGATGTGAAAACAATTATGCTACTTTACAGGTTTTTGACTCACTTGTAAGACTAATAAAAACGTTGCTAAGAGACATTCTACAGATGCTCATGATGACCAATGTAATTCCTCTGGTTTTCACCTCTGTTTTCAGGATACAGCCAAGTCTCTAGGACAAAGCCAGCTGGGAAACTCTCCTGGGAAGAAAGACCAAATCATCTGTAAGTATGAGTTACTGTACTGAAATGGTGCACAGACTGATAAAGAAGGTAGAAATAATACACAAATTGTTTGAAAACAAAAATTGCATTTATTATTTCTTCATGGCCTTATTTATGGTACACTGGGACTTTTGAGTGAAGGAATGGCAAAGAGTTAATAAAACATTTGATGGGTGTTAATTACTTTCCACTTAATTACCTGCCTTGTGGATCTTGTTGAGCTATTGATTACTGGCAAACGTACATCCCACTGGGGATAGTGTGATTTAACTTCATCCAAGGAGTCAATTAGCCCAAGTAACACTGGGAGAGCTAGTGCTCTGCCTCAGCAGCTGGGGTTTCTTGCCATGAATGGTAGATAAGTCATTTATTTGTTCATTAAAGCACAGTACCGCTGTCAACAGGAGGTAGTTACCAGGTGTTACTGAGATTGGTAAAATGTTGTTGTTTTATTAAAGAGTAGTGGTAGCCTGTAGATCTGAAGTTGCTGAAGAGACCACCTCTGATTGGGGAGCACAGATGAATGGATGAAGTCAGTATATAAACTCTTGTTTGCTTACCTCACTTGTATGAAATGTATTTACAAATTGGCATCAGCTCTCTCTCTCAGCTTCAAAACAACCTTCACCATCATTAATTTGGATGCCGTGGAACAACAGAACCCAAACTGCAACTGGAACAACATCTCCCAGGCTATGAGATGTGAGATTCAAATAATATATCTGTTGTGAAACAAGAAGAATGACCCCTAACTCTCTAAAACTAAATACTTCTCAATTCTTCAAAGAGGATCATTTTCCCAACTGATAAGAATAGCATGGTGTCTTCCCCTAAATTACTCTGAGGAAGGTTTTTTTGTTTTGGCTTGTTTGGTTGTTGTTTTTTTTTTTTTTTTTTTGGGGGGGGGGGGCCCGCCCCCGCGAAAATTTGGAATCATAGAATCATAAATTCGCTAAGGTTTGAAAACACCTCCAAAATCATCAAGTTTGACCACCCATCTATCACAATATTTCCTACTAAACCATGTCCCTCAGTACATCTAGATGTTTCCTTTCTTGTGATTTAAATGGCAGATGTAATACGTCATTTTTTATATTAATAGTTCTAGTATTTAATGGAATGTATAAAATATTTTTGTTGGCTGGAAATTAAAGTTCTATCAAAAACAAATGTAAACAAAAAACAGCAAAAACAACTCAGATGTATGCACAAAACAAAACAGCAAAAAAAGAACAACTAAAATGAAGGAGAATTAAGGTGGAGAATTAAGTTTGCTTAAGGAATTTCTGTACTAAAATTTAAATGAGTATCTCTACAGATTTGGGTACTGTAACCAGATGTCTAGAAAATTACTTTTATTTAATATGAAGAACTTTAATTAAAATATAATTCAATGGTGATGAAATATAACAGGTCAGAAAGATGGGATATTTTATATTAGGATTTGGTTAAGACACCATTTTAAAATTAGAATCTTCTACAAAAATTGAACAATAGATTAATTTACTCAATGCAACTTTTGAATTAGACTAAAATAGATCTGTAAAATGCATAAACCAAGAAACTGACATGTAGACACATCCCTCAGTTTTTTTCCTGTAGAATAGTCATGTAATTGCCTTATGAGATTATCTTTTTTTAACAGTGACCTGCACAATGACTTCTGTTTTCCAAGTACACTGAAAACACTGAGGAAGGGATTCAAACTTTGTTATCTGCTGTAAACATAGGTTGTGATTTAACAACACTAATCTTTAAGTTCCTTAAAACAAAACTAAATACAGAACAACATAACCAAACACAATAATTTACAGTTTAAATTTTTAATCCACAGAAGTAGAAATTAACTTTTCAGAAATAATAATGGCAAAAACTGAAATTATTAGAGATTTGCTAAGATTTCTTTTTGACAAGGTGAATTTTTTTGATTATACCTTATCATTAGAATTTAAGCATAAAAAAAATGAGGATTTCAAATGAATTCAATAGACAGTTGTCTTGGTACCAAACCAGAAATTATTTTGAAAGCTGAAACAAGTGACAAATGAAAATATAGAAAAAATATTTAATTTATTGACTTCTTTAACCAGTATCGTTCCTTAGAAGATATGTACATTTTATGAAGAATTAGCACACAAGAAAAACAAACCTTTTATTAAAATTGTGCTTACATTTGATTTTGGGGAATTAGCTGTGTAAGACTCGAAATAGCAAGGGGAATCTCAAATGTTCTTGAGATCTCCTTTTAAGCTCATATTTCCAATTTACAATCTTGTGAATTGAACTCAGAAAAATCCAGAATTTTAAGCTGGTTTCATGTGTTTATAGATCTTTGCAGAGCAGTCTTTATATGTCCAGAAAGCCATCTGTATGTAAGTTACTTTATCCTCTTGTAAGTTAACTTACATAAGTTAGAGTTATGTATAAGCTCATTTGTGAATAATTTCAGATGATTTTAAAAAGATGAGGTGAGCCGGGTTCCATATGATTACTAATAGAAGACTTAATTCCTAATATTGTTTAAAAGAGTCTTGGATCTGGAAAATATGGAGTTAACTTCACTCACAGCAGCTCATATGCTCTTCACTTCTGACAAAAAGAGTGTTCTTCATACACTGATGTTTTAACTATTGCTGATGCGTACTGAGCCTCTGCCTCCCAAGATGTGGCTGGACATCTGCCTGCCAATGGGAAGCGGTGAATAAATGTATCTTTTTTGCTTTGCTTCAATGTGCAGCTTTTGCTTTCCTTACTAAAATGTCTGCTTGTTAAATCTCAGTTCACAATCCTGTCCATCCTTTTCTCCTTCTGCCTTGTTGAGGAAAGAAAAAGAGGTTAGGGAGTCTGGGGGCCTGCAGACTGCCAAATTCCACATACCAAAAGCTGCAACAGTTTTAATTATCTCTGGAGAGTTTGCACACCACATATGAATGCACTTATTTGTTTGTTCATGCATATTTTGTTTTCTCCTTAAAGCTCTTGGAGCACGTTCAAGTGACTTGAGCTCATATGTGACTGTACTATAATCAGTTTGGGATAATGTACTATAATGTGACTGATTCAGACTAAATGATAAAGGCTCATTTATCGCAAGAAGTCCTAGTACAGAAAGGAAAACTTATTGTAGAATACCTCTTAAATTATTCTTTCTACTCCAGTGTATCCATGAAAATATTTTGGGGGAGATTTTGTTAAGAACATAGGTATATTTAAAGATTTTTTTTCCATCTGGAAAACTTTTTTTTTTTGTTGTTTTCTCGTTTTCTACAGCCTATTTTTAATTCAGTCAGAATCTTCACTAAATAAATCAGAGAAGGCTCAACTCAAGAAGAACGTATGATCAATAAAGTATTGAATTAGCAGCTCTATATTTCTATGACATATTCAAAGCATAAGAACAGAAGGAGTTCTTCAAATTTGTATTATTATGTAAGTTTTAAAGGTAACATAGGTGTCACTTTATCTTAGGATAAAGCCCCGAGAAAGATGTGAAACAATGTACATGAGCAGCAGGAGATGGGGTAGAAATTACTGTAAAACATTCTCATCTCTCTCAGTATCAAGTTTCTGTGGTGATAAATTAGCATGCTAAAATGAAAGCAATTGACCCATTTCAGATGGTAGGGAAGTCGCTGTGTGTGCTGAGGAGGAATTATTTAGTGAAGTGTTGTGCTTTAATGTGGTTAATGGTAGTACAAAAAGGAGAAAGGAACCTTGTTTTTCTGCTTAAGCTATAAACAAGGTTTCAGGGGAAATTCTTTGAAGTACAGAGATCTAAGCTGGCCGGTTTTGAATCTCCCCTGAGGTGCTACAGAGGAACAGTAGGTATCTGATAATGTTTGCACTTCGTGTAAATCTTTTTGGGCATCAAACATGGTGTTGACAAACAAGATAAAAAGTGGATTATTTAAAACTGGTGCTTGAGATAAATAGGATACTCATATAATTTGCAATATTGAAGATTTTACTGTCTCTCTCTAGACTTTGAAAAGAGAATGTGAAACAGTAAAGGACCAGCTTTTCAAAGGAGCTCTGCTCTGCTCATGTTCTTGCTCTCCAATTCACAGCTGAGTTTTCAGAGACAAGGAATCAGGTCACAGTGAAATCTGGAGATGCGCTGCTGACATCATCAAGGCCATGTTTTCATTCCAAGCATATTGGTCCCTTTCAAAAAAGGCACATGACATTCCCAACTGTGACATTCCCAATTCTTGAAATTTGAAAACACAAAGATGTGATATAAATGCCAGATCTCCTTCCAATAATTCTAACACTTCCTCTTTTGGATTAAGTCTGTCTCTCTGCTTAAACATAAAGAGAAATATGTGAGCTATAGCATTGTAGTAGGAAGAGTTAAAATGGCTAATAAAGATTTAAGCAGTGCGGACAGAGGCAGGTAGGGAGCAGTGCAGTTTAAATATAGAATCTGAAGACTTCAGAAGGAGTTATAAATTCTTCAAGAACACAAGCCTAAACTGTTATGTTGTGAGGAACCTATTGTCTTTTTTATTTGTTTGTTTGTTTTAGTGCAGCTTTATTTTTTTTGTTAACTTTGTGAACAGGAAAACGTTAACAGTTGCAAAATAATTGATTTGATTGTAGTAAGAATTCTACAATTTGTAAAGTATTTTTATGAATAACTTTCGACCCATTCTATTTCTAGGATCACATTGATATCCACACAGAATTCAGGAATAAGTTTCCTACACTGCACTCTTAAATGTTCTGCTTAATTACATCTTCCATAAAACCTCCTGAGGTGAACTCTGAGTAGTTTATTTAAGATTCTGGTGTTGATCTATTATTCCAGTAACATCCCTAGACACCTGGGAAGATGAAAATTGTGGAAGATCGACTGATCAAAATGTTTAAAAGCCTTCGAAGGTACAGGGATAACACTCAAAACAGAAAGCACATAGTTAAGTTGTAACCGCGGTAAAGATGCAATAGTACAATGTCTGTAACTATGTGCACTGCTTTACTAAAGCACATTTTTTGCTTTTCTTCTTTTAAACCAAGGATGCTGTTCATATTCACAAAATGAGGCTGTGAAAAATGTGTATGAGTGTGTTCTCAAATTACCCTGAGATGCAGAGCCTTACAAGAAGGAATGCAGGTGTTGGAGTGTTACAGAATGAAATGCTCACTGCCTCAAGGTCAGTATGCTTGTTACAGTGTGCAAGAAGGTGATGGGGAGTAAGGTCTGGATTTAGGACATGTCTTTTCTCATGAGCAGCAGTGTGACAGAAGAGCTTTGGAAATGGAGGTGATGGTGTCAAAGTAGGTAGGAGATAGCTGTGGAGGACTGACTCAGACAAGTGCCAGTACTCAGCTTTCAAGGTTTGACTTAAGTATTCTTCCTTAAGAAGAAGATTTTCTAAAGAAAGGAGTTATTTGGAGGCATGACGAAATCATCATATGACAGGACTGATCGTCTCTAAGTTATAAGCAGAAAATTATACACAGTGCTACTGGCAAAGCCTCAGGTACAAATCTATTACAACTATTAGAAAACTGAAGACAGAAGAAACCTCATCAAATATGTTGTGTAAATGCTGTTTTCATACAAGATATTTGTGGAGAATTTTTTTTCTTTGTCTTTTATTTTTTTTGTTTTTATAATAATAATAATCAAGGAAACACTTGAAAAAATTTGGAAGTTCTCCAAAACATAACCAGAATATTTTGGAATTGACATGGGATAGTAAAACGTGGTTCTTCTAAAAACAGGGGATAAAAGTACACTTTCAGGTTGTTTGAAAGAGAAATTACCTAGATAGCTGTGGTTTTTGTCAAAGGGAATGTTGCTGTTTTTCTTAACCACAGTCATGCTGAAAATAATATGTTCTCAATTGCAGTAAAAAATCACCTTCAACAGAATTCCTCAGAAGTGTTTTAACATAGTGAAAAATAGTTTTGCTAAAGATAATTATGATAAAATCAAATATTTAAAATTTAGTTTTGAATATTTGAGTTTGATCCAGAAATATATTAATAAATAAAGAAATATTTTTTTAACATTTTCCATTAAAATGCTGTTTGCATTAAGCTTATATTTTTAAAAATCTTGGTAACTTTTAACAACCAGTTTTGCTTTTAGCTTCTAAGTAAATAAATAAGACAATTGTGTAACTGATGAGATGGTGTTCTATAAAGAATTTTATTGGCTTGACTTTGATACAACTAGTATATTTCATTGAAGCTTAGCCACTAAACAGAATTTTCCTGCAGAAATAACAATAGACTTTAAGCTTCCTGTTGTTTATGTTCATTGCTTTCTGATAAATTATTTCAGAAATGTTTCAGAGCCTATGTTTTTAACTGGTTTTCATTTGTTCCATCTTTATGCCTGCCAAAAGCAGATAGTGATTATGAGCTGAGCTGCATTCCCTGCAGAGGGCAAGAAAATTATAACCAAGACACGGCACAGTGATTTCATCTTTCTGTAAGTTACAATGTAAACTAAATATATCAGATGCACAATTAAAAATTAACATTTTATTTATTTATTTATTATTTTAAAGGAAATATTACTAAGCTATTTCTGCTGACTTTGGCATTCATGTAAATTCTTTTTCAAATTACCCACCAAAATAAATAAATAAATAAATAAAATGACAAAGATTGCCATCTTCCTGCAAGAATTTACTCAGAACAGGATTTGCTCTCCCCACTACCTAAGTCTTTCAGCTCCATTCAGAAAAGGGCTATAGTTTTACTGATCTCAGTTAGCTGTTTGGACCACTGGGAATACTTCTGTGGGATGCTATTTTGGACATTTCATTTGCATACACTAATGGTGGCATGCCCATTTCCTTTCTTTTATCCCTTTTGGTTTTTCCCTTCCCTTCCCTTCCCTTCCCTTCCCTTCCCTTCCCTTCCCTTCCCTTCCCTTCCCTTCCCTTCCCTTCCCTTCCCTTCCCTTCCCTTCCCTTTTTAAAAATTTTTTGAGAAGAGGTCATGAGCTGCCCCTACATCACAGTCAGTTCCAACTGTCCAGAATTGCTTTTATGAGAAGAGGCAAGTTCCAGTTGGTTCTGAAATAGTAAAAGTAAAATAGTTAATTAATAATTATTAATAATTATTTATATATTATAAATTGCAATATTTTTTATAAATTGCAACTATTGCAATATATAATAATTATTAATAATTATTTAATTATTAATAATTAAATAGTAAAACAGATACTGAGTATGGTGAAGGATGAGGAAGAGCAGATATACTTCTGCAACTATTGGAGAACTCCACACTACAGTAGGTGAATGTGTCCTGGAGAAAGGTGTAGCCCATGGAGAGCTCATGTAGGAGCAAGATCTTGGCAGAAGCCTATGGGGATTATTTGGCTGGTAGGGGCTTTATTCCATGGAGGACCCACTCTGGACAAATCTATTCCTCTGATGGACTGTGTACCCTGTAGAAAATGAATCATACTGGAGAAGTTCCCAAAGAACTGCTACCAATAAAAGGAGACAAGTTTCCTGAAGCAACATATCCCATGAGACAGACATCACACTGGATCAAGGAAAAAAACTTCATTCCTCATCCCTGCTAGATGGTTTGAGATAGGAAGAGGTAGAAAGATAAAGAAGTAAAGGAGAGCTTGAGATGAAAGGGGGTGGGATAATTTTGGTTTTGATTTTCCTGTTATGTTATTAGTTGGTCTTCCCTTGGTAGAGTTAGAAGTTTTGCCTATAACAATAATTGATTAGTAATCTTGTCCTTATCTTGATGCAGATGTTTTTCATCTTTTTTTCTCCCCTTCCCTGTTATGAAAGGGAAGAGAGAGAGAGAGAGTAGTTGGTGGACACCCAAAACTCAACCAAGTTTCAGTTGTGTACCTTGTTAGAAGAGAAATGTAGAAGAAACATGGCTTTTTACTATAGCTTTTTAATGAACATATCTGATCCTAGTATATTTATGCTGATTTATACAGCTGCAGAGCTGCTCACAGTATATCTATCATATCTGTCCAGACAGATGCAGAATGAGAGATGAAAAATACCATATCTTGGAAAACAACATATTAAAAATGCAGCCTGATAAAGCAAGGTTTTTTTTACTTTTTTTTTTTTTTTTTTTTTCTTTTTCCTTTATCTTATTAAACAGATAATACAAATGCTATTAATAGATAGAAGTTATCTGTTCTAAATAGTAGGTCAACAGGACATGGTGTATTTGTAAGAAATATACAATTCCCATTTGTGACCATAAACACTGTGGGGTCCACTTCTCTATGGATGAAAACCAAAGCCTGTTAGCATACAGATGTGTGATACCTTTTAAAATCCCTGCAGTGCCTTCCTACCTGCTGTGCTTAATTTCAGATTCAAGCGCTGTCATTAAAGGAAAAATAAACAACAACAACAAAAGGAAAAACACCCCACAAAACTGTTTTCACCCTTATTAGTGCCCCACATTGCGGTGGCATGTTCTCATACAATTTTCCTGGTGTCACAGATCCCCAAACATTTTTGAGATATACAATCTTTAAGACTTTAGACCCTTCACTTTTTTTCAATATAGAACATGTGTTTCTAACATATAAAAGAGTAAGTTATGTGTTGCTTTCTTACAAACAACTTTATTGCACGCCTTTCTTGGTAGCGTTCCTTAAGGAGAAAAAATAAACACTACTGTAAATTTTTTTGTTATTTGGAGCAGTAAAAAAATATATTGCAATCTGATAAACCATCAATTCCCTTCCAAGATTAGTTGTACTAAGCCTAATTCTCATTTTGATTTATTTGACTTTGGATATAATGGTATTAAATTAGCAAAGACAAGCAATGAACAAAACCCTGGAGATGAATTAGCCATTGTATCTGGTCCATTAATCTCTTCTTCAATTCTCGAGAATTGTGGCTCACCCAGACCCAGAGATCAAATAAAATGCCTAATTGGGAAAATCCTAAACAAGAGTATCCTGGGGAGCTTGAATTTATTTGTCAACTGTTCAAACAACTATGTTGTTTATATGTCTTTAAAACCCTGATACTTTACCACTACTATATCTTAATCCAGATACTTTAAACACAGGAGGGTGATTGAGAATTGTTTTCAATTAACTGGGATAGAGAGAAACACTTATTCTAAAAACAGATAGTTCTGTTGTGAACATACTTCCAAGCATGCTGAGAATTTTAGATCAAAACATCACGTTTGAGGGTGGCTTTAAAAACTCTATGGGTACAGTTAAAACATAAGATATGTTCTCTTAGTTCGGTAGCATTTATATTGAGAACTGAGATTCAGTGAGAGGGAGAAAGAGGTTATAATTTTTTATTTTTTTTATTTTCTTTTTGGAATGTCAACAACATTGTTAAAGGTAAATGAAAGGCAAAATAAATAAATAAATAAAAAGAGTTCTATCTGTTGGTTTTTATCTCAGACTTGCCTGATGACTTTTCTGGAGATTTTGGAACACTACAAGAATGATTGATCTCCACCTGCACTGGCAGCAGAAATGCAGAAAACAGTTAAATTTCATACCTGGTTTCTAATAACATTGGTACTAATAGAATAGGGAACCTTAGTTCATGTTAGTCTGCTAACATAAAAAAGCAAATTTCTGATGACAACTTGACTCATGATTAACCAACCTTTGACCTCCCCTTAGGGGCAAAATATTTATGGAAAAAAATACGGCTGGGAAACTCAGGTTTCGGTTCTTATTTTATCTTTTTCTTTCTTTTTTTTTTTTTCTCTTTGTGTGTGTGTGCATGTGTGTGCAGATCTTGTTTGTTTGGTTTTTTTTTTATCCCATATATAGGTGTTCTTACCACCTATTTCAGATTTGTTATGACAAACAGATAAGCACTGAATGAGTTGCTGTGTCTCTCTTGCTACAGTTTCCCATTTTCAGTTGCAAAGCAGTGATCATGAAATTAATATTGGGAACACATTTTGCAAAATAGCTTGCTATGGCACTATCCAGAGGGCTGTCACTGGCAATTCCTTCTCTAACCTAGAAGTGCTTTTTCTGAAATCTGTGTTTAAGTCCGTAAGTCTTTCAGAAAGGTTAGTTTTGAAAAAAAAGATTGCAGCTAACTTGGCACTTTGAAGGCAATTTACAAGACAGAAAAATACCTGTCAGGGATTGTGTAAATACTTCTGGAGATGGATTGGAAGTTTATTTTTCCATATTTGTTCTTTTACAACTTCTTCTTTGTTTCTATCAAGTACCAGAGAAGCAATGAAATTATGAAAGTGATAATAATTTTCCATAAAGGACATGAAATGGATCTTCCATATAGAACTGGTGAAATACAATTTCTTCACAAATTTCTATTCTATTTGCTTCATAGAACTATGAACAAACAGATTTTTGATAGTCTGAGAGAAAGTCTTATAAAGTCTTGCCCTGAAAAGACTGTAGCATACAAACATTCTTTTCTTCAATCTATATGGACTTCACATGTCTGAAAGTTTCCATTCATATGAAAGAAGCAAAGTCTTATTTTCATATTTTCAAATGATTTATTTGTATTTATTTTACAGTATTCTTGTAACTTTTTTAAAAAAATTGTGAGCAAAATAATGTAAAAATAGCATACCCTTCTTTGGTGCATGGTTCCCTTTTGTCTAATTTAAAATACCTATTGCATAGTGTCAAAAGGAAGATATTTTGACTCTCACGAAAACTGGAATGTGTTTATACCAATATTCAGGTATTCTTGCAACAACAAATCCAAATCAGAAGTCACTTGCTGACAGGAAAAAATGAGCTTCTCAATATTTCTTTCCATCATATAACTTCTGTCACCTATTTTTTTTATTTTTATTTTTTTTCCCCCCTGCTATATACAGAGCTTGCCTTAAATATCAGCACAGTCCATGTTTTTCATACAATAAATTATGCTGTCTTGTCTCTCCCATTAGTAAGTTGTCTTAGTTTGTGACTCTTTCCTTTTGCCATTACTTCCATTTTCTCACTTCTAATAAAATATATGGGTCTATTTCCTCCCATCTTATCTTTGCAATTAACTGGACACGGATGCCTTTTAAATATTGTTCTGAATCATCCACATAAATACTTATTTCATGCCACTTTAAATGATTTTATATTAAATGATCTCTGTCATCTGTGCTGACAGAGTTATCTCCACCATACATTTATATATATATATATTTTTCAATTTCAAAATGCTTAAATCCTAAAATTACTCACTGATATTGCATATATTACTGTTACTATTTTTCTCTTCACTTTTGGTGTTCCATTTTTCAGCTCAGATCATCTCTTAGTTCTTCTTCTCTCATGACGTCAGAAACAATGGTTCATATAAAAACCAATTTTGTTAAGATTATTTTCTGAGCTGTGCTGTTGATAGAAGAAATGAAAGGATGCTAGTCATTTAGAAACATCAGTGTCTATCAAACCTTCTTGCTATGATTTTCTTTCCATTTCTCTTGAGTAACTCTTCCCAAATTCACTCTTTATCTTTTTCCCACTTTATTAAGACATTTTCACTTATTACTGTTGGTGAATGGATGACCTCAATCCATTATACTGTGTCAGTTGTTCTGTAGTATCTTGACTCATGTGTGCGTCCTTGTTGCTTTGGAGTACTCAAATTGAAAAGACAGTGAATAAATCTTCTGCTCCCACTATTCAAAATCAATTTTGCAAAGTACATGCTAAGAGTTTTGAAATTGCACTCTAACCATTATATGGGAAAGATTATTTGGGACAATTCAGTGCTGCTGCCTGGAAAGTTTCCGCCTACTGGTTGTCTGATTCTGTAGTAAGCAGTCTACTTCACAGAGTGTTACATAAAGTTATTCCATATTTTACTCACTTTAGGTGATCAAGAACTGAATAAGAACTCTAAAAAAAATCACCCTATTTCTTCAGAAACTGTCCACCTTTGGGCACTACTACTAACCTTGGTAGGCACTATAGAGCAACTCTTACACCTTTGCCATCCATGCTGTACCTGTGCTGTGAATAATTAGTCAAATGCAGTTTCTTCCAATGTCAATCTAGCACACTTCACAACTAGAAAACTCTTATTTTTGTTGACAAACTTGGCATGTCAGATTTCATTAGATAATTAAAACTGATGCTAGACACCAATCCATAATTTTAGCATAATTAACCGATCAGGTTTTTTATCAGAGACCAGAAACTTTCTTGCTTTTCGGATATAGTCTGTGGAACAGCTTTCAAAACCTGCATCTCCAGACTGTTTTTGACATGTCTGTGATTTACATAGGCAAGACCAGTTGTGTTGCTCTGTGTTGAGAATGCCTATTACATGGAAATGCAGTAGAAATCCCTGACATTTCTGACATGTTAAGGGAATATGAAAAAATCAGTACAATATAAGGATATTTTTGTTATTCCTTGAATATGAATCAGAACATTAGCCTTTTACAGGAAGTTTATATCATAGAAGAGAATAACAGCAGCCAAACTGAAATTTAATTGCAAGAAATGCAGCTTAAGACAATCATAGAAATATTAAAAAGAAGACCAATGTCTTTACTGCTTGTTGGGTCGCCTTGAATATGGCTCTTAATATGGTAACTTTCCCATTTACAGCGTGGTTAAAATAAAACCAAAAACAGAGATTTGTTTTTAATCACTGAATGAAAAGCAGAATAGGATTGGTAAAACTATTAGAAAATGAAATGCTGCCTATCAGTCAAGCTCACAGCATAAAGGCATCTAATATTGAAGCGCTCTTCAAAGTTTTCTCTCAGAAGTCTAAATAAATTTCTGGATTGTATTTCAAAGTGAAGGTAACTAAATGCCATTTCTTTTGGATTTGAATCTTACTAGGTAGTAAAACAGACCTTTCTGTTCAGGCTTGAAAAAAGAGATGCTTTCTAGCCACTCTGCTAAGGATAAAACCCAAAAGTAGACAGATCGTTCATCTTTCTTGCCTTATAGCCACTGAAGCTGGAAGTAAAAGGAATTGCTCTGTGAAAATCAGGCTCTCCTTGCAGATGGCAAAGTAAAAAGGAACTAGCTTGAGTCTTTCAAACACAGAAGCTACCTAAAGTGGGCAATTGAAAAAAACTTAATCTTAGAATGATTACTCAAGATCATATAAAAGTCATTCAGAATAACTACGTGCTTCAGAGATGAAATAGACTCAAAACTATGGAAATGTGGAAGACTTTTTAGAAGAGAATGTAGCAGCAGAACAAGGGGAAATCAATTTAAACTGGAAGAGGGTAGACTTAGACTTGATAATAGGAAGAAGTTCTTTACAGTGATGGTGGTAAGATACTGGAACAGGTTGCCCAGAGAAGTTCTGCATGTCCCCTCCCTGCAGATTTAAAACCAGAGGGTTTGAGCAACCTGGTCTAGAGGCAGGTGTCCCTGTCTATAGTGACCAATCTCTGATTCCATGATTCTATGATTACAACATGTTGAAACATTTCATATCACCTCTGAAAGCTGTTAGGTTCTGATACAGGAAGGACATTGAGACTACTCATATTTTTTCACTGTTACTGACAGAAGCATTTGCTGTGCTGAATAGTGCTGAATAGTTTCCAGTTAGCACCGCCAGGAGTAGCCAACCATACAACCATAATAAAAAAAAGTAATAATTTAGACCACAATAACAGAATAACTTACAAATCTAAATTTGAATCCACTTCTTAATTACTGATATAAAAAATTCTCAGTTTTTAGAACTGCATGTTTGCATCTGATTAAGAAACAAAATCTGGTTCAAGAGAAGCTCCACCACAAATAATACACAGATTTACTAGCAAAGAAGACCTATACTATCCTGGGTTGCATTAAAGTGAGTGTAGCCAGAATGTCACAGGAGGTGATCATCTCCATCTACTGTGCACTGGTGAAACCACATCTGGCGTACTGTGTCCAGTTCTGGGCTCCCCAGTTCAAAAAGATGGAAATTCCTATCAGGAGTTTAAGAGAGGGTGGCAAAGATGATTCATTGTATGGAGCATTTCCTGTACAAGAAAAGGCTGAGATATGGGACTCTTCGCACTGGAGAAGGAAAGATTGACATATATCATAACTCATAGTTGTTAAATACTTTAAGTGCAGGGGTCAAGTCAATGGGGGCAGACTCTTTTCAGTGGAGTGCAGCAATAGAAAAAGGGGCAACAGGCAGAACTTTGAATACAGGAAGTTTCATAAAAATAAAAGGAAGAACTCACTGTGAAAGTGATAGAGCACTGAAACAGGCTGCTCAGTCAGGTTGTGGAGTCTCCTTCTCTGGTGATATTCAAGACCCATTTGGATACTTTCTTTTGTGACCTGCACTAGGTTTTAGCAGGGGGTTGGACTCAATGATCTCTCAAGGTCCCTTCCAACTCCTACAGTTTTGTGACTTCATGAAAATTTAACTTCTCTATCATAAATTTTAAAGGGAAGATGAAAAATTGTCTTAGATTGCTTGTGACTACTAGTACTAACCTCCATTTCATCATGACCTTTCTATTTCTATACATTCCTTCTGCAGCTGTAAGTGATATAGAGAAGCATCCTGAACTCACTGAATCTATAACATCAACAACAATAACAACAAAAGAAAAACAAAACAAGCAAATGAAAAAGAATCTGAAGACATTTTCAAGTTTTAGGGCAAAATTATTGTTTTTTTAAACATAACTTATACATTTTTATCAGTCTTATCATTTTGAAGGTATCAGTAATATTTCTATCTCATATAGTCCTTGATTGCACCTTGAAAAAGTTGATGTTCTGTCTTTATCTGACTTCCCTTTCCAACTCAGCTACAAATATAAAATATGTATTCTAACTACAGTTTGCTATTACTACTACCCCTGAATAAGCAAGAATTAATTGGATCTGTTATAAATGACAGAGAAGCTATATAATTCATCATTGCGGAAAGAGAATTATCTTAGGGTTCATCCCAGGTGAATATGATATATCAATGTCAGTATTCATCATTACATTTGAGAACACTGACTTATCTCATTCTTTGCCATTTCTAAGTAATTGCAAGCATTTGAAAAAGTAGAAATTATCCAGATAGGTAAGATTCTTAGTAAGATATGATTTGTGAAGACTTAATTTTCACAAAGAATAACAAATAAGTCAAACAAAACCAAGCAAAGAAGCAAAAAACAAAACAAGTAAAGCAAAGAGATAAATGAAACATAAAGGAAAGCTATTTTTTCTTGATACAGAGAAGACCAAATAAATAGCATATCTTTTATGACTGCTGTTAGCGTTCTCAAGAAGATGTGACACCAAGCCGTACCTTTACTTTTAGGAATCAGCTTCTTATCAACAGTATGAATTGTGTTTTTATATTTGTGGACAAAATATGAAAGTAATTATTCATTTGTGTTCCGGAACAGAATGACTTTCACTGCATACTTCCTCTTTCAAAAGTTGTTGCCAATTAGTCTCCTATGCCTAATAAAGTTCAAGTTCTTTTGTACATTTATGAAATATACAGTGAAAAATTTGCTTGGTGTTACTCCATATCTTCTGCATGTCAAAGAACATGCTCATTTTCTGCCTTGAACTCTCAAAATAAGAAAAGTTAAATATTAGGAAGGATAGAATCATAGAATCACCAAGGTAAGAAAAGACTTTCAAGATCATACAGTCCAACCATCAGCAGCTAATGTTTCTTTCCTCACATGTTCTAAACTCACAGTATGCTTGTCAAAATGCTGCACATATTTCATTTGCTTTTTAGAGTTCTTGGTTTTCCTCTGAGTTTTTGTGTACTTTTAATCATTCAGGAAATAGAAGGGCTGAGACAGAGTATACAAAATAGTTCCGTACAAAAGATATCTTCTACTTCTAGAGCTCCCATTTGTCTACTTTTTTTGTTATTTTATCATGTCTAGACATTGAGTACAAAATATGCTGTAATAAGAAACAAACAGGAATGAGTTAATGAAAGAATGAGTTTCTCTCCAGATTGAAAACAAATGAGCTATACTCTGACATGAACACCATTACAGAGAAAATTCTCATTCCTTAGAAGACCAGCTAAATATTTCTTTTTCCCATATCATTAAGAAATCAATTCCAGAATCATAAATATTATAGATCAATCAAAGACCTTGAGAGGAATGAGGGAGCTCATAGCACCAGAAGTGTCAAGTTTTCTCTCTCTTCCAGAAGAAGAATCATAGAATATCCTGGGTTGAAAAGGACCACAATGATCATCAAGTTTCAACCCCCCTGCTATGCGCAGGTTTGCCAACCACTACACCAGGTTGCCCAGAGCCACATCCATCCTGGCCTTGAATGCTTCCAGGGATGGGGCATTTACAACCTCCTTGGGCAGCCTGTTCAGTGCATCACCACACTCTGTGTGAAAAACTTCCTCCTAATATCCAACCTAAATCTTCTCTGTCTTAGTTTAAAACCATTCCTCCTTGTCTTCCTATCACTATCCACACTCACAAGAAGCTGTTCCCCCTCCTGTTTATATGCTCCCTTCAAGTACTGGAAGTCTACAATGAGGTCTACCCGAAGCCTCCTCTTCTCCAAGCTAAACAAGCCCAGTTCTCTCAACCTCTCTTCACAGGAGAGGTACTCCAGCCCTCTGATCATCTTAGTAGCCCTCCTCTGGACCCACCCCAAGAGCTCAGTGTCCTTCTTATGCTGGGGGTCCCTGGCCTGGACACAGTACTCCAGATGGGGCCTCAAGATCTGAGTAGAGAGGGACAATCACCTCCCTTTCCTTGTTGGCCACTCCTTTTTAATGCAACCCAGAACACAGTTGGCTTTCCGGTCTTCAAGCTCACTCTGCTGGCTCATGTCTAGCTTCTCATCTACCAGAACCCCAATGTGTTTCTCCCCAGCTTGCTCTCAAGGACATCTTCCCCAGTTTCTATCAATACCTGGGACTGCCCTGGCCCAAGTGCAACACCCTGCGCTTGGCCCTATTGATCCTCATTAGGTTTTCACAAGTTCATTTCTCCAGGCTGTCCTGGTCCTTCTAGATGGCCTCCCTTCCTTCCAATATATCAACAGCACCACTCAACTTGGTGTCATCTGCAAACTTGCTGAGGGTGCACTTGATGCCACTGTCTATGTCACTGACGATGATGTTGAAGAGCACCGGTCCCAAGACTGACCCCCGAGGGACACTGCTTGTGACCAGCCTCCACTCTGACACAGAACCATTGATTACAAGCCTTTGGCTGCATCCAGCCAGACAATTCCTAGTCCATCAAACAGTCCATACTTCAAATCCACACCTCTCCAATTTATGGAGAAGGATGTGGTGAGGGACCATGTCAAAGGCCATGCTGGCTGTCCTGAATCACCTCTTTATCTCATATGTGCCTTAACATAGCTTCTAGGAAGATTTGCTCCATGATCTTCCCAGGCACAGAGGTGAGGCTCACCGGCCTGTAGTTCCCCAAGGTCTTCCTTTCTCCCTTTCTTAAAAATGCGAGTAATGTTTCCCTTTTTCCGGTCACTGAGGACTTCACCAGACAGCCATGATTTTTCAAGTACAATGCAGCGTGGCTCAGCAACCACATCATCCATCTCTTTCAGAACCCTTAGATGGGTATCATCTGGCCCCATGGACTTACACACGTTCAGTTTCATGAGGAGTACTTGGATTTGTTCCACCATTACAGTGGGACAGAAACCGCACCACACACCCTCACTTAGAGGCTCACAGTCCTGGCAGACACAGGAAACCTGACCACCTGTGAAGACTGAGGCAAAGCACTCATTGAGTACCTCAGCTTTTTCTATGTCTGAGGAAGGCAGCTCTCCATTACCTTTCATCAGAGGGCAAACACCCTTCTTGGCCTGTCTCTTCCTGCTTATGTACCTGCAGAACACCTTCTTGTTATCTTTCATATCTCTTGCCAAGTTCACCTCCATCTATGCTTTGGCTTTCCTAACCTTATCTCTACACACACGGACAACAGCCCTGTATTCCTTCCAGAATACACAGCCCTGCTTTCACTTTCTGTACATTTCCCTCTTTTCTCTCAGTTTAAGCTGCAGGTGCTTGCACAGCCATGACGGTCACCTGCCTCCTCTGCTCGACTTCTTCTGCTGGGGGATGGAGAGGCATTGTGCTCTCAGAAGGGTGTCCTTAAAGAGCTGCCAGCTTTGTTCTGTACCCATGCCCTTAGTGACAGTTTCTCAGGGATCCCACTCAGCAGTTCCTTCAGCAGCCAGAATTTTGCTCTCCTAAAGCATAGGGTCCTAGCTCTGTTTTTTTTGACAGGCCTGTATTCTTCAAGATCACAGACTCCATCAGGGCATGGTCACTACAGCTCAGGCTGCCTCCAAGCTTAACGTCTCTAATGCTCTCCTCTGCATTAGTGAGCATCAGGTCCAGTAAGGCTTCACCTCAAGTTTGTCCATCTACTACCTGGACCAGGAAGTTGTCCACAACACACTCCAGGAATCTCCTGGATTATCTGGCACCTGCCATGCCACTATCCCAGCAGATATGCAAGTGGTTGAAATCCCCCATCAGGGCAAGAGCCCGCAAGTGCGACACCTTCTGCAGCTGAAGCAAGAGGGCCTTGTCAACAGCCTCCTCCTGATCAGGTAGCCCGTTGCAGACCACAACCACTAAATACCCTTTGCTGGACTGATCCTTGATTTTTACCCTGACTGTGGCTCCTCACACAGTTCTTCACAATCTATTCACTTCTTAATATAGAGGACAACTCTGCCACCCCTCCTACCCTGTCTATCCCTCCTGAAAAGCCTGTAATCCTCATTCAAGGTATTCCAATCATGGGATTCATCCCACCATGTTTCTGTGATTGCAGTTAGGTCATACTTTCCCAATTGCGCCACGTTTTCTAATTCTGCCTGTTTATTTCCCGTGCTGTGTGCATTGATGCAGAGGCACTTCAGCTTAACTATTAGCCTTGTTGCCTTCTCAGAGGAGACCTCCCTAGTACCTCTAGGACAAGTCTGGGATTTTCCCTTACCACCTCCCAAGGTGACAGCGTTCCCACGTGCTTCTCTGTCACCCCTACAGCTCCTTCTCCCATCATATCTAGTTTAAAGCCCCTCTAGCCAGCTCTGCCAGCTTGTTCCCAAAAATATTTGTGGCTCTTCTAGTCAGTCGGCTCCTGTCTGCCATCAGTATTCCCCCTTTCTCAAGGCTGCATTCCAAGCCATCATACCCAAAGCCATGAGTATGACACCACTTGGGAAGCCATTCATTCAGCTTGTCCACCCTCCTTCTTTTGTGTGGATCCCAGTCACTGAAAGGACAAAGGTGAACACAACTTGCTCTCCTGATCCATTTAGAAGTCTTCCCAGAGCCCTGAAGTCCTTTCAATCACCTGAGAAATTCTTTTGCCTACCTCTTCATTTCCAATGTGGAAAACTAATAATGGATAATAATCAGAGGCATCAATGAGGCAAGCGATGATCCTGGCAACATCTCTCACCTGGGCACCAGGCAGGCAGCACACCTCCCTGTGGGACAGATCTGAGTGTCATATCTGGCCCTCAGTTCCCATCAGAAGGGAGTCTTCTATGACAACAGCCCTTCTTTTTTTCCTGACTGACATAACGAAATCCCCTTCCCAGAAGCCCGGATGCTCCTCAGCCTTTCTACTTCCTCCTTTAGCTCTACCACCAGGCTGAGCAGATCATCCATATGCTCACACCGCTCACAGCTGGTATCCCAGCTCCCTCCTGTAGCAGTGATAGGGACAGGCATTCTCCGCAGCCTGAGACCTGAACTGTGGCATGGACATTCATGTTTTCTGTCTGAGTATCCATGTTCCTTTTAGCAGCGGCTCGTCACCATGCAGTTACCATGGTTGCACCTTGGTGTGTCCAGAGAGTAACAACCTCTTAAGTGACTTGTTAAGTGCTAAGTGCTAAGCGCCCTCTTATATGGCAAGATGCTCCACCCTGCTTGCTCACTGATTTGCTCAAGGTTTGCCCTAAAAATCACTAAAAATCTGGTGGTCTTCTATGATGGACGATGGCATTCATGGACAAGGGAAAGGCTACTGATGTCATTTACCTGGACTTGAGCAAGGCCTTTGACATGGTCCCCCACCACACCCTTATCTCCAAACTGGAGGAATGTGGATTTGATGGGTGGACCACTCAATGGATAAGAAACTGGTTGAAAGGCCGCAGACAGAGGGTGGTCATCAATGGCTCTGTGTCCAGGTGGAGGCCGGTAACGAGTGGCATCCCCCAGGGATCTGTCCTGGGACCAGTGCTCTTTGACATCTTTATCAATGACATCGATGATGGAATCGAGTGCACCCTCAGCAAGTTTGCTGAGAACACCAAGCTGAGTGGTGTAGTTGACACAGTGGAACGAAGGGATGCCATTCAGAGGGACCTCAACAGACTTGAAAGGTGGGTCTTGGTGAACCTAATGAGGTGCGGAGTTTTGCACTGGGGCCGGAGGAATCCCAGGCATCCATACAGACTGGAAGGAGCGGTCCTTGAGAGCAGCCCTGCAGAGAAGGACCTGGGGGTCCTGATAGATGAAAAACTTAACATGAGCCAGCAATGTGCTCTTGCAGCTTGGAAAGCAAGTGGTGTCTTGGGCTCCATCAGAAGAGGTGTGGCCAGCAGGGACAGGGAGGTGATTTTTCCCCTCTACTCTGCTCTTGTGAGGCCCCTCTGGAGAACTGTATCCAGATCTGGAGCCCCCAGTTCTCTCGCTCCAATTTATAGGAGGGAGAGGAGGTTCTTTTATTATCTATATACCCGGTGTGAGATTAAGAAGCAACGGTTCAAATGTTGGTCCGACCAGTTTATTACAAATCTTAATTAGGGAAACGTGGAAGGGGAGGACGGACACTATTATGAATTAGGGTAACGGGGGAAGGGAAGGAGGGCAATAGAAAAGATAGAAAAGAAGAAGCAAGGAGTCTTTATAGGAAGCAAGAGGGAGATAGTCACCACCATGGATCCAGCGAGGTTCGTAGTTCAGTCTTTTATCTTTAGTAGCGGTGGGTCGTCAGGCAGAGTTGTCCTGTTGCCAATGACGACGAAGCACGACGAGAGACGACCATGGTGATGATGGCCCCTTTTCAATGGTTTCAAAGTGGTGAAGTCAGCTGTCTTTGCAGTGACAGCTCAAATCCAAAGTGGTTGAGTCAGCTCTCCTTTGAGTGGCAGCTTCTGGCTCTGGGGCCTCAGCAGAAAACTCCTTAGTTCTTATCTTCCTGGCCTTGCCAGCAGATAAGAGGAAGCAGGGAGGCACCAACTTGCATCTTGCCTTCGCAGGATACAATGGTATCATCCCCCAGCCTCCCATAGCAAACAGGAGTTATTTGGTCACAGGCTAGGTCTTCCGCCAGTAAACAGTCCTGAGCACTATCTTCCAAAGGCAAACAGCTCCAAAGATGTAAAATTGTCCACACAGCGATGTTGATTGCCACACAACATCCATCACTTGCCTCCTCAACAAAATACCTCAGGAAGCAAGCTTTGAGCCAAAAAAAAGCAAAGAAGGATTCTCACACCAGTACAAGAAAGACAGGGAGCTGTTGGAGAGGGTCCAGAGGAAAGACACAAATATGAGCACTTCCCCTATGAAGACAGGCTGAGGGAGCTGGGCTTGTTCAGCCTGGAGAAAAGAAGGCTGCAGGGTGACCTCATTGCAGCCTTTCAGTACTTAAAGGGAGCCTACAAAGAGGTGGGGAATCAACACTTTGAAAGGGTAGATAACTGCAGGACAAGGGGAAATGTCTTTAAGTTGAGGGAGGGGAGATTTAGGTTGGATGTCAGGGGGAAATTCTTTACAGAGAGAGAGGTGAGGTGCTGGAACAGGCTGCCTAGAGAGGCTGTGGATGCCCCATCCCTAGAGGTGTTCAAGGCTGGATTGGATGGGGCCCTGGATAGCCTGGTCTAGTATTAAACATGGAGGTTGGTGGCCCTGCCTGTGGCAGGGTGGTCTGATTAGGAAATAATTCTCTTTGAATTACATTGAAATTTGAGTCACTGCACTCATTTCCCAGTTCTGAAGAAGAGAACAAATCTTGAGTATTACTGCTGAAATGAACTTCAAAGAAGGACATTTTATCTCCCACCAGTACTCCCAGGTTCTTTTCACCAGTGCTATGCCCAAAGCTTTCATTCCTCCTGCTTGCATCGGTAGTTGATATTGCCTCAACCCAGGCCTTTCATTTGGATTTGTTGAACCTCACAATGTTTTTTCTGGGTTCTTTGTTCAAGCCTTTTTAGTTTCCCATCCCTTTGGTATGTTGGCCGCATCCCACAGCTTGGTGTCATCACCGAACTTGCTGGTGGTTCCCTAGATGCCACTGTGATGTCATTGATGAGGATATGAAAGAGTATCGATACCAATACTGACCCATGGGGGACACCACACACCACAGATCTCCATTCAGACACTGAGACATTGACATATTCTTTGGGAAATCAGTTCCAGTGCTTCACCACCTTCTGAGTGAAAAATTTATTCCAAACACCTAATTTAAATCTCCTCTTTTTTAGTTTTTATTAATTCCCCCTTGTCCTATTACTATCAGACCACGTACAAAAATTGGTATCCTTCCTGTTTACAAGTTCCCTTTAAGTATGGGAAGATGCAATGAGGTATCTCCATCACCTTCTCTTTTCCAAACTGAACAAGACCAGCTCCATCAGCCTTTCTTCATAGAAGAGGTGCACCAGGCTTTTGATTATCTTTGTGGCCCAACATTGGACCTGCTTCAACATCTCCGCATTTTTCTTGTGTTGGGGCCCCCAGGTCTGGATGAAGGACTCCTGACAAAGTCTCACAAGGACAGAGTAGAGGGAGACAGTCACCTCCCGCTCTCTATTGGCCATCCTTCTTTTGATGCAGTCCAGGATGCAGTTGGCCTTTCAATGTGCAAGCATACACTGTTGGCTCACATTAAGTTTTTCATTTATTAGAATCTCCAAGACCTTCTTGGTGTGACTGCTCTTAAGGAATTCTTATGCCACTCTATACACATATCTGGAATTGTACTCAAGTGTAACACTCTGCTCTTGGCCTAGTTGAATCTCATTAGGTTCACACCACTTCTCAAGCCTGTCCAGGCCCCTTTGGATGATACTCCTTTCTATCAACTGCACCACTCAGATAAGTGCCATGAGCAAACTAGCTGATGGTACATTTGATCTATGTCACTCATCCTCATTTCCATTGCCTGTACATTTCTTTCTCATCCCTAAATTTAACCAGAAAGTACTTGCTTAGCCATGCTGATTTTCTGCCTTGTATACTTGATTTCTTATACTGAAGGATGGAGAGCTCTTGTGCTCTCAAGGTGTCCTTAAAGAGCTGCTGGCTCTGAGCAATTTCTTTGTCCCTAAGTGCAGTTTCCAAAGAGATCTCATCCAATAATTCCTTAAACAGCTGGTGTGTAGCTGAGTTTGCTCGTTTGCAAAGCCCTTATTTCTTAAGGTTACAAACTCAACTAGAGTACGGTCACTATAGCCCAAAGTGCCTCCAATCTTGACTTCTTTAATGATATTCTTTGCACTGGTGAGCACCCAGTCCAGAAACACTTACCGTCTCATTGATTTATCTGTTACCTGGACCGGCAAATTATCCTCAACAAACTTCAGGATTCTCCTGGGTTGCTTGCAGCCCACTATGTTACTTTCCCAGCCGAGCTGTTAAAATGAGAGCCTGCAAACATGATGTCTCTTATAGTTGAAGCAAGAAGGCCTCATCCACAGGCTCCTTCTGATCAGGTGTCCTGTAGTACACTCTGACCACCAGCTGTTGGTTTGGTCCTTAATTTTAACCTACAAGCTCTCAACCTTATTATGGCTGTTTCTGAGAGGCAGCTCTTCATGATCTATTCACATCTTAACATAGAGAGAAAATGCCTTGCCTCCCCTGTCCTCTGTGTTTCTTTTAAAATGCTTGTAGCCCTTGATTATTGTGTTCTAGTTGTATGATTGATCCTACATATTTCCTTGATAGCAATTAGGCCATAATTTTCTAATTGCTCTATGGCTTCCAACTCTTTCTGCTTATTTCCCATGCTCTGTACAGAGACACTTCTGTTGGGCTATTGGCCACATTACCTTTCTGAAGGAGCCCTCCCAAATTTCTCTGGGACAAATCTGATTTTTTTTCCCTGCTACTTACTGAAGTGTTCCTTGGCTGTTGGTCACTCAGAAATATATTTCATTCTCAAATCAAACCTAGTTTAAATCTTGGCTAACTGATTGAATGACTTCTAGTAACTGAGCTCCACGACTCTCAGAACTAGATTGCCTCATTATACTTCATACACACTTAAACAGTTCCTATACTAATACAAATAAAGGTACTTCTGTTCACTCCTAGTATCTTTGCTCCAGACAGATGTACAATTAGTTTTAGATCCTCATTATGCATATTAAACAAAAGATCTATAGAAAAATAATAATGGATTCCTAATAAGAAGTCATTTCGTGAACATGGAAGCTTTTAAAAATACAAATCCACAAGAAGTTAGGATCAAGTTTGGAGAAATGCTTTCTGAATCTATGTGAAAACTTAGATATATTTAGTGTTTCTGGTTCTGAAACAATCAAGGTGGACAATACATTATAAAAGTATAAAAAATAAAGAAACGGAAAATCTTGCAACACAAGGGACAGTACAGTACTAGAAGAATTGAAAAATTCCTGAAAAAATTGCCTGTCAACAGTTTAAAGGCTGGTTCATCCCAGTTCAGCAACTAGTGGGCTGGAGGGATTTTGCAAAATCCGTGCCTCTGGAAAAGGGAACAGGGGACCTAAAAATAATTAAAAGCAGCAGCAACGATCTGAGGAGAAACAAACTAATTTACAAAATATAGTATCGGAATGCAAGATAACACACCATAACACAATATAATTAGAATTGAAGCTAATAAATCAAATATAATGAGAGAAAGAATGACCGAAAGGCGGATAGGCCTCACCATAAAGCTGAGGTGAGATGTGCAGTCCAGTTGAGCAGCAGGGAGACAGGAAGAGAGCCCACGAAGAAGAGCAGGAGAGAAAGAGCAATCAGGTGACCTTGCCAGGAGTTAAATCTCCTCTCCGTGACTGCAAAGTCCCCTGGGGAATGTAGTTCTTCTTCTCTTCTGGGCAGGTACCCAGGACTTGAGCACTAACAGTTAAACTCCCAGTGCACTACATGATGTTATGATGTGGAATATCGAAAACCAAAAATCACAAAACCATGACACTTGCCCTCAAATTTTATTTCATATCTATGAAATATATTTATTTCATTTGCAGATTAGCAGTTAGCCAACATGTAACATAATATATCCAGTTTTATAAACTGAAAAGGATTACTCACATGGTTAGAGAAAGAAAATACATATCAATTTAAGTCTGGACAAATGCTGAAGAAGCATATCTCAGTTTTTATGAGCCTTGCTTTGGAATCTGCAACAATCTTATTGTAGAACTATGCAGCAGTTCGTGTATGAGAACTTTTCAGCTTCAGATATCTGAAGGGTGACATAATGTGCAGAATGAAGTTCTGCAACATTACAAAGGTGATCAGGAAATAATTAAAAGTCATTGGACTTTTAAAAATATATTATTAAATATAAATATTTATAAACACACTAGTACATATTTATAAATATTTTTATATATTATTTTTAATATATTATTAAAAAAGAACATGAGTTACTTTTAAAATATTGTACATAATGAAAGTCTATAATACACAGCATAGTGTGTTTCAGAGTGTGAAGATATGAAAAAGTCAAAAGGCATTGGATAAAATCATGTGGGGTAGAACTAACAAGAATTCTAAAATGCAATGAGCTGAATCAGTTATATTAGTGGTGCTTTTAATATACATTTTCCTTGATTTTCTGCTCTCAGAAAGGAAAGATCTAAGAGCTAGATTAGCCTTTGGTCTGATGGAGTCAGTCTGATATGTTTATGTTTCCAGTGAAACAGTCAGTGTGGTTCATTCACCATCCGATAATTTAATGTCCAGTTTCTTTATTTCCTACATTATCTGAACTTTGCATTTTTTAATTTCTGTCTATTACATTCATTATTTTTATTCTACTATAGAAACAATGGAGAACATAATTCTCCTGGTTTTGCTCCCAAATCTTTCCATGAAGGTCTTACTGTCACTTAGAATTGCTTTAGAAAAGTGAGGAGTCTTACATAATATTACCATTAAAAAAAATTGAATCAGTGTGTTCCCTTGTTGTTGTAACCCAGAAAATAAATATTTGCGGATGAGAAAGAACTATCACTTTTTGTAACAATGTCAAAATATCCAGTGAATACAAATGTAATCATTTTACTCAGGGAGGGTTTTTGTTCTATTTTCTGATGAGAAAAACCCTTGTTCATCATCCTCAAATGTCAATATCATTCAGACTTATGAACTTCTTGTAAAAGAAAAAAACGTCATGCTACAAACTACAGAACTCCAGATAACACTTGATGATCCTTGAGGTCTCTTCCAACCTGAGTAATTCTATGATTCTACAATTCAGGTTATGACTTCTCTTGGAATCTGCTTATAACAAGGTATTTCAAGACTTCAGGGAAAATTGCTCATTTTCTCCCTGAAGTAGTGTGAAATAAGTAAACATCCAGGACCAATTTGGTTGGAAAAACTGATGATGTTTTATGAACAAAGGAGTAAGAAGCCAGCATAATTGTCCTCTGCTCAGTGGCTCCACATCCTCAGGAAAAGAAACGTTCCAAGAAAACTGGTCCATTGCCTTTCTGAATCTTTTAGAAGTCAAAAAATGAGAGCACATTGACCTCACTTGTGTAAGATGTGACCAGGTAAATGGCTTACTCAGCCTTGTGACTGACCTGAAGGAGGATGTGGGGAGGCTGAAAAGCATAAAGGAATGTGAGAGGGAGATTGATTGGTGGTGCCAAACCCTACCAGCCCGAAGATCTTGGCACACAGTTGAGGCTCCACATGGAGTACATCACCCCCTGCCACCTTGCAAACAGGTGACAGAGGGAAACCAGTGACTGACAGAGTTCCTGCTGCAGCGAACCTCCTGTCCTCTCCTCCCCCTAGGAACAACAGTGAAGAATCAGTGTGTGTGGGGCAGTGTTAAATGGCCCCTGCTCGGTGATGCATATGAGCCCTCCCACAGTCTTGTGTCTTGGTGAAGGAGGAGGATTATTCACCCTTTTGTAGGAAGAACGTGAAGGTTGGTGTGAGGTTGGTGGCTGTGGAAACACCTGAGTATGGTCATGAGGGTATTAGAGCTACTGCCACTCAAAAGGAGGCCCAGCTCAGGTGTCTTTACACTAATGCATGCACCATGGGTAATAAACAGGAGGAGCTGGAGGCTATTGTGCGATCTGAAAGCTATGATATAGTTGCCATCATGGAAATATGGTGGAATGACTCGCACAGCTGGAGTGCTGTGATGGATGGCTACCAACTTTTCAAAAGAGACAGGCTAGGCAGAAAAGCAATGGTATAGCCCTCTATGTTAAGAAAGAATGTGAATGTGTGGAAATTAATAATGGTGATGAAGGGTTGGGAGCTTATCAGTCAGATTAAAAGCAAAGGCCAATAAGAATGATATTATTGTGGGAGTCTGCTATAGGCAACCCAACCACGATGAAGTGGACAAGACACTATAAATAGTTGGGTGAGGCCTCAAGGTCACTCCCCCTTGTTCTAATGGGGGACTTCAACTTCCCAGACATCTACTGGAATTATAATACAGCAGATAGGGAACAGTCCCAGAAGTTCCTAGAGTATGTTCCTAGGAGATAACTTCCTGACGCAGCTGATGAGGGAGCCAACAAGGGGAAGCAAAACCCTAGACCTGCTGTTTGTTAACTGGGAAGGTCTTGTGGGAATGTAAATGTTAGAGGTTATCTAGGGCATAGTGATCATGAGATACTAGATTTCTTAATCTTTGATCCTGAACCACAGAGAGCAGTCAGTAGAACTGCCACCTTAGACTTATCGCAAAATTTTCTTACCATTCTGATTAATTTAGTCTTAAAATTGTTCCTTTTTTCTTTTACAGTTTAGAAGTATGGTCATAAATACAGATGTTCCCACACAGGTCATAAATAATTGTTTTCTGTTCTTAAAAATCCACTGAATCACTGAATCATATGATAAGCTCTTATTCACTAATGATGACATTCACATGATTTTGTTTCTGTGAACTGTTTTAACTTCTGCATCCTCCTTGCAGTTATGAAAGACTCTATTCATTTCATTTAAAAATGTATGTAGTTGCAGATGATGTCTCATGCTTGTAAAATTTGTTCATAAAAGGTTATTTTAAACATGGGCTGAAGTTTTCTCCTGTGATGTTTCCTGCAGACTTCTCTTCATTTTGATGTTCTGTTCATAAAATGTTCCCAGTTATTATTGAGATTTTATTTTCATACTTAAATGTCTGATGTGGAAATTATAGAAAAAGTTTAGTATATTTTCTATTTTTTTTTTCAGTTTGAATGAATGTTGAATATACAACAGAAGAAGGGTAGAGAGAGATACATGGTAGTGAATGACTGTATCTTAACTCATAGAAACAAAGAATTTGTAAGACATTAGTGTCCTTAGTTTATATCTCCTAAGAGATGATAAATATTTATTTTGCAAAAATCAACCAACCAACCAAACAAACAACGTGACTTCATGACACTCATGGCTCTCATGCATTCAATATGCTTTATTTCCCCTTATTCTGGAAAGAAGATGAATGATCTTGCACTGCTTGTGGAGCCAGGAAATTCTACTGCAATCAGAATAACCTAGTGGTCTAACTAACAGGGATAATTTCAATCAAGTTTAGTTTGGAGATATAGTTTGGAGGATCAGTAGTGTGTAATCTTTACCAACCTCTTTTTCCTATCTAAGCTATCTGAACTTGCTCATTGCCAGCCAGAACTTGAGTTAACTTTGAAATAGAGAAAAGCCCAGTTGTTACATGTACACTTATTTCACAGAAAGAAGGTACATTTTAAGGTCACACAATTTGGTTACTGCTGCAAGAATTTCTCTGACTAAGCTGTCTGTGTATGTTGTAAGACTTTGTAGAACAGCAGCTGTCCAGACAACACAGGATCTTGGGTCTGCAGCACATCTTAGTCAAGAATCTCAGGTTCATTGCAGTTTCCAGCATGGGAGAGGATAGCCATTGTGCTTTGTGAGGCTGTCATAACATCTCCATCTTAGTTCTCTCACCAGCAGCGAGGAGGTGCCCTATGGCTCACCCACTAAGCAGCTGAGTCCCCAGGAGGGACATGTTCAGGGTGCTGACAAGTGCCCACTGACATAGCTCTATAAGTCTTTTTTTTTTTTTTTTTTTTTTTTTTTTTTTTTTTTTTTTTTTTTTTTCAATAATTTTAAGTATGTTTACTTTTGTTTCAGTATATTCACAGTGGTTTTGGACTTGATGATCCTTTTGGGTCCTTTCCAACTGGAGATATTCTATGATTCTGTGAAGAATTTTGATTCTCAGATTTTTTTACACCTTATTAAAATTTGCACCTTAACTTTTTGGAGTATGATGTGTGACTCCATAATTCTTCATAGGGCAATACTTGCAGTACTTCACCATAATAACACAGTACAACCAGCTTAACTTCTCCCCTGGTACAAATTATATGGTTTTAATTGGGAACATCGGCCAAAACAGATTTAAAGCAACATCTTTCTAAGTCTCTATACAGTGCTTAAATGGCTCAACTAATCTATCTAAATGACACAGCTGTATTGCCTTAGAGCTCTTTACAGTACTCTTAAAATAGTATTGTCTGAAACATACCACCCACTGTACAATATTTTTTCACTTCATGCTGTGCAGCCTTCATGAATGCTGAGATCTTTTCCTAATAACTTTGAACCTCATGCTTCCATTCATCTTCACAGAATCACAAAAATCACAGAAACACTCATCATCTTCTGTCCTTCCTAAAGAAAACAAAATCCTGTGGTTTAGTGTTTAAACTATAAAAACATTACTATTTAGTCACAAACTAACATGTCTGTTAATCTACATAATTGCTTCATGGACACTTTGTTTTTTCTAGTACATTTTATCTGTTAAGAGGATTTAAGAAGACGTAACTAGTTGGTTATAGATCTTGATTCATACTAAATCTCTGACAAGTAAAAACCTGTCTGTCTTAATAATTCAAGCTTAAGGGAAGAGACAATAAGTTTCACTGACAATGATTCCCTAATGAAAATTACACTAGGATTCTCAGCTTCCATTTCAGGAGCTGAGCTCTCCAGTTTCACTCCTCCAGAGTACTGAAAGTATGTGTACTTGTGTTTTACTGTCTCTTTCAATAACTTTTTCCCAGTAAGTGTAGGTCCATATTTCACTTTCCCATTTTATTCTATAAAGAAGACACAAAACTCAAAAAACATTTTAAAACATGCATTATTTTAATGAATGTTTTTCCAAGCAAAATTCACATCTTTGAAAGCATATTAAGTAATGCAATTGGAAAAAAAAAAAAAAAATATATATATATATATAATATATATGTGTATATATATGTATATATATATATACATATATATGTATATATATATGTATATATATATATACATATATATGTATATATATATATATATTTAATTGTGGTAGAAAATTGTTAATTTTGAAGATTTTAGAAATTCAGTTTACATTTGTTCATGTAACTTCTCTAATCTTCACAGCTTATTCCTAAGAAAATCAGGTATAAAAGGACTATTTTAATTATTTTACATTAACATTATGCAAGATAAAATAGCTTACAATAAAACAATGTTACTTCTTTCCCATTGACTAGAAAAATAAACAGAAGTGAGAGGTGAGAAAAAAAAAAATCAAATGTATTTTAATCTTTGGATATAAATGTAAGTATTTCGGAAACTTAAATTCCATAGTAAAGCAGAATAAAATGCTTTTGCGATACTTTGAAGTTATGTAAAACTGTTGCAATTGAATTTGAGTAGGACAGAAAACAGATCATATTCATTATGGATTCATAACCTCTTTCTGAAGCCTCCTTAAGAATGCAGAGTACTCTCTTAAAAAGGACATCTTGCCCCAGAGTAGTACAGTACACAAGAGCAGTGAAGAACTCATGAGTTTCAGCAGCTTGAAGTTGTGGGAATCTTGAAGGTCTGAAAAGTGCTTGTGAACATTTGCAATATATAATGTGTGTCTGAACCACTTGCCTTCCAGAGTGTGATGGAGAGCACTTTTGCACTGAGGTTGTGGAGAACAGGTGAGGATTTTGAATTATTCTGTGAGTAATCTGTGTCAGTAAGCTCACTCCAAAGGCAGCTGAGTAAGCATTTTCCCAAATAAAATTCCGCATCATATCTCTAAGTACTTTTATAGTTTCAGACTTACATAAAGCATATTTACATTTCTTTGAAGCCATTTTTTTTTTTCTAAACCTGTGAGAATATATATCAATTTCTACTCATTGCAATATTCATCTGCATAATTCAGCTGACATAGCTGTAATGTTCACAAGTTTGAGAAAAAGAGCAGCTCCAAACTCATCTTGGACTATTTCTCCTGGGTTAGAAGCTCCCATATTTATCCCATATTTTTTCACTCACCTGATATTTCTCAGTAATTAAATGTATGGAAAAGGAATATTTTTTTACCTACTTCTGGTACAGAAAAGACTAGGCTTTTAAATGAACAACAGAAAATCCAAATAAAACATGCTGTAATTTAATCAGAATGTTTTAATCAGAATCTTTCTTTCAAATATATTCTTTATAATTTTCTGTTGGAAGATTTTCCTCTTCTAATACTGTTAAATAATCAATCTCTTTAACTTCATCAACAGAAGTAATGTCAGAGCTGTGTGTAGCTGAGGAATTTTAATAAAAAGGAAGCACTCACCTGAATGGTCCTTTCATGGGCCATTTCCCTGCCTGCTTTACTCAGAAGTTCAGAATGTCAATCTGTTGATTATGATAAGCTGTTCTGTTAACACATCTCTTCCTTTGCTGTCCTGTCACCTTAATGTCTTCAGGTTTCCCCATCTTTTGTTTTTTGAACTCTCCTGCCAAAACACAATTAATAAATCCTTCCTTGTAGTTTTCATCACATTTTGGCCATTTTTTCCTTTTTTTTTTTTTTTTTAAAGCAGTCATATCAAATAAAGTTCAATGATAAGATTTTTTCACACGTTTCTGTCCTCTATTTTTCTTCATTTTTTTCTCCTCTCTTTCATTCATAAACTTGATTTCATTTTGTCATTCTTTATTTCTACTCTGCTTTCAAAAATATCATATCTCCATTCATCATCTTAACTCAGTAGTTATCTGTTTCCACACCTTTCATCTCATCTCAAGATTCTTTTTTAAAATAATCGTGCTAGCTATTATTTCACCATATCCAGGCAGAAACTACTGTTTCTAAGAAAAGCGGCAAGAAACTCTTCCAGAATTACTTGATCAGGATTCACTATTTATTCAGTTTTATTATTATTTTACCTAGCATATCTGTGAATTTGCAGTGTAAATGAATTGATCATGCAGTAGGTTACTATCATTCCTTTATTTGCTGACAAAAAACCATCACAAGCCAACTGCAATTCCTACAAAGCCATTCCCATTCTCTGGTTGGATATTATACGAACTGTGGACTGTTGTAAATCCCATGTGCTCTCCTTTGTGAGGACTTGAGGAAGGGTAACGGAAGGTAAATATGCCAAGGAAGACTGAGCTGTTACTGTTTTTCAGGAAGGTATGAAATGAAGAACAAAGGAAATGTAAGAAATGCCTAGTGTGTGAGCACAGGTGAGAACTGGGGTCCATACATGCGTATAACAGGAAGTTATTGATATACCAATATTTTTTAAATCTGTGTATAAAATGGGCGAGGGTTATTTGTGTAAAGTTTGAACTTTCAGACTCAGAGAAAATTTCAGTAAACAAATGTATGGTAGTTTCTCACTCTCACAGGTTCGAAATGGGAGTTTTTATTTTCTTCTGGGCTGTCTGTATAAGGACAGACTTAGGTTTTTCCACTATGTTTAATTTTCTAGACAGAATTATTTTGTGAAAAGAAAAAACTATGCACTCAGATGATAAGGTAAAAAAATAATCCCAGGGAATCGTAAGTGAAGACAGAAGTGAAGGATGTGCGTAGGATTGGCATGAAAATGAAGTAAAGTTTGAGATATAAATTCCTCCAGGCTATAGCTCATTATGCATTAATGCAAGCATTATACTAATATTTGTCTATGCAACCATAATAGATAGTTAAGTAAAAGAGATGCTCTAATATGAATCAGGTGGCAATGCTCAGATCACATTTGCAGTATACAGCAAACAGAGTATTACGTTAATGAATAGGAGGAAGGCTTTGAAGGACTATGGCTTCACAATTCTTGTGCTAGTGAAAACTAAATGGGAGTAAAAATCTCACAGGTATTACATGCAATTTAACAGCACAAATTTTTAAAACTGCATTTCACAATCTTTTTCTCTCTTCCATATGGTAAAAGATAATCAGCTCCAGAGAATTTTTTAGTGTTAGCCAGTCATTTAAACTGAAGCCAAAGAGCTTCGGAGTAGGGAATAGTTCTTTTTGACCATGTTGAAACACAAAACATGCAGCTAGATATTTCTATGTTGCCTTTTCCCTCTAAGTTCATGTCAGTCATAAATGAACATCTAACATGTCTTTACTTATAGGAATGAACATACTCATAGACTTAGCTTATCACAGCTTTCTGCTTTTTCTTTCTTATTTCACAATAAAAGCTGTATTAAAACATAATTATAGGGCTAGATTAAATCAATATAAACCAGAGTAAAGGATAATGATTCGTTCTTGGCTCATACCACCATAGTTGAAAGTATAGGTTGCATATTGCTGTCCTGTCCAGTAATGATAATGCAATTTCAGTCAGAAATAATCTCTGTTTTTGGTTTGTATTTACCTAGTCTTTATGAATTGTCATCATTACTGAGTGCATACTCAAAATAGAGATGAGTACTGAAGTGGAGAAGTTCTCTGATACACTTCCACCTTTCATCAGATTGAGTATATATTGAGATTTATTTCATTTTATCTCTTCTTTGTTTTTCTTCATGAAGGAAAAGAGAGAGACATCTGAAGAGACAAAGCAGATCAGACACTGCTGGATCAGTGGTCCACTACTATTATATTTTGAGTATCCACATTTCCTTTTCACCTGTCCTGTCTTAAGCACAGAATGCAGAAGTTCTTGAAAAAGAAAAAAAATGCATAGTACAGTGAGATTCAATTACTTTAAAATAACAAAGACTGTGGTGTAAAATCATAGAAAAGATACAAGCAGATTACAGTTAAGGGAATATACACGGAAATTCCATGCTCAAATGTTTTGTTTCCACATTTTATTTGCAACAGAGAAAAAAAGACAAAGGTAATGCTAAATTTAATTCAAGGGAAAGTTATGAAATTCATCACTAAACAGGGGAGAATGTGGTAAATTGAAATTTCAGTGGCAGAGGTTATGAAATACACTCCAACAGGTTATAAAATTGTCATGTACAAAGGGGGAAATATTTAGAATGAAAAGATGAAAACTTCTCCATCTGAGATCATGGAGATCCTCTTGGAAGACAAGTGAAAGCACATAAGAGATAGGAGGAAGTCTGAGACAGACAGCATGATTTCACCAAGGGCAGATCATGCCTCATCAATTCAGGGGTGGCCTTCTATGATGGAGCTATAGCATCAGTGGACAAAGGAAGGTCAGCTGATGTCATCTGCCTGGCACTTCTGCAAGACCTTTGACATAGTTTTGCAACACAGCCTTTCCTCTAAATAGGAGAGATATAGGTTGGAAGGATGGACTACTTGATGGATAAGGGGAAGGTTGGAAGGTTGTAGGCAGAGAGTTGATGTCAATGGTTCCATGTCCAAGTGAAGGCCAATGATGAGTGCTGTTCCCCAGGAGTCCATCTTGGGATGGGTACTCTTTAAAATCTGTACCAAAGACACAGCTGATGAGATCCATTTTGCAGCAAGTTTGCAGAAGACAGCAAGCTGAGTAGTACAACTGAGAAGTGAGAAGGAAGATATGCCATCCAGAAGGATCTGTACAAGCTCAAAAGATGGGCCCATGTGAACTAGGGATTGTTAAACCTCACTAGAGGTTTAACAAGGCCAAGTGCAACCTGTTGCACATAGGTTGGGCAATCCCAGAGGTATGTACAGACTGGGAGAAGATCTTCTTGAGAGCAGCTGTACTGGGAAGGTCTTGCGGGTTCTTGTAGATGAAAAACTTGACATGAGCCAGCAACATGCACTTGCGTGCTGGAAGGCCAAAAGTATCCTGGACTGCATCAAAAGGGAGGTGATTTTCCCTCTCTACTCTGCCATCATGAGGCCTCATTTGGAGTACTGCATCCAGGTCTGAGGTTTTCAGGACAAGAAAGACTTGGAGATTTTGGAGTAGGTCCAGGAAAGGTCCATAAAGATGTCTAGTGCCCCTATACTAATAAAACAGGCTATGGAAGCTTGATTTCTGTCTGGAGAAGAGCCTTGAAGCCTTGTCAGATGACACTGGGTGTCCTCTGAGCCCGAGGCAGTAAACTTTAACATTGGACTATAATTATTGCTCAGATCTCTTCCTCAGCCTCCACTCTGAAAACTGGGAACTGGAGGAATAATTTAGTTCACTTCACTGTGATAATTCTTTTTGGGTGCATCTCTCTTTCTATCTTGCTCTCACTTTTTTCTTCCATAAATCTTGAAAAAGGAAGCGCTATGACTCATAGCCTATGTGTTTAGAAGACTATACTTAATGTTTATGTCTGCAGTTCAAACCTACATGTGGCATTGCTGTGACATGGCTCAGAAAGCTATTTTATTCATTTATTTATTTATTTTTCTCTTGTTTCCCCTTGGAATATTAGGCCTGTCATTATTGATTCTACTGGTTCTGAATTCCCCTTTCATTGTCCCATTCTTAGATCCAATAATCTTGCCAACCCAATAAAAGCTTGATGTAAATTGATGCAGGTAAATTTAAAAGCTCCAAGAAAAGGAGTTTAAAAAACCCCTGTGTGATATCAGAGGTAGACTTTTTAATTCTTTCTATGCCTTTCCTGATTGCTAATTTACAAGAATTTACTGAAAGAAATCTGAAAGCAAATATTGATCTTTGACACATTTGGCAGTAAATATGGATTTATGAGAATATAGTCTGGAAAGACATTGATTTTTCTGTACATGACAACAAGATTTAATGCAACAATGTGATATGACAGAGCTTAATGCTAAGTGATGGCTTGGAATTCAAGTACTTATGTGGATAAGATGTGATGTGAAGAAAGATGGAGCAAAATAAAGGGAAGGGAATATAAATTAAGAATATAGTCAAGAGAATTGCCAACGAGAGGTAAAAGCAAAGTCTGCCTGGAAATTTATTAATGTCCTTTAAGTAATTATGTACATTATGTACATAAAATACTTCATATTTTTATATGAAATATAACTTCTTTGTATTTGTTACCATCTTTGAAACAACCAGCAGTATATTAAACACGCATTTCATGTTTAGGTACAGATGAATTTACAGTCTATGGAAGTTCAGAAGATTTTACCAGGATCAGGATTTTCTTCCCCATTTTGCTATAGGAGAGATATTAGCAAGATAAGGGGGTGAAGATCTTGTGCTTTTCTTTAGAAGACATTTGGATTCTCCGGGAATGGACATTCCTTCTAATGAGTACTAGGCAAATTAAAGTGATGTCCGTAATTTAATTACCTTCAGTGAGATTATTTACACTTTGTAGTGTAGAGAGAGCTAGAAAGATAAAGCCACAAAATAGAGCATACCTTAGGGACACTTTTCTTCAGCTAGATGAACAAGATGTCTTATTCTGATAAAGAAGCTATGTCTGCTCTGGTGTCAAAGTTGTTCAGTGTAGATATACCATAACTAACATTAATGACAGCGAATGTAAGCACCAGAATAAATCTTCTCAAACAGGCAAATCTCATCACACTGAAGGGAAGGTCACAGAGCAACGTTTCTGCAGCACAGTGCAGCGTTGCATGACCTATATCCAGTACTGGAAGAAACCAGACTTAAGAGCCCTGAGCTATATTGCCCAGAAAGTCAAGCACCTCTTGCAGTGAAATGACTCATTTGAAGATAACTTGAGGATTGTTAAATTATGCTGTATCACAGAGGATAGACACGTAAGCCTGAAGTTTACATCTCCATTCAGCCATGACAGTTTAGAAAGAGAATGTAAAAATCAAACCAAACTCATCCTACAAATCTCAGTCAGTGGCTGTTACTGCAAAATCAGGATGGCAATATTATTGACGAGAGAAGAATGAAGTAGTACTGCCATTGTGTTTGACTTAAGTTTCTCTAAGTATGGTATTAAATCAGATTTTTGTCCCTGTGCCAATAATGAAAACAATAATGATGGCAGCAGTGCTAGAAATTTGTGGATAGCTGAAATACTGGTCATCTCTCTAGGTATCTAAAAGGTGTTTAATACAGTGCATCTGCTTTTGCAGCACTGCCCACTTTCATGAATGTGAATATTCTATGAGATATAATCAGCTGGCAGTTCCTTTTGTTGAAATCCACCCAAATGGATCAGCTCACCCATTACTTGTGATATTTGTTTGTGATATTTAGTTTGTAGAATATGTCTGCTTTTAGTGAAGTGCCAACAAATAATAAGTAATAAAAGTTTTGACAGTTCTTTGTGTCAGTGTTTAGAATATTTCAAAACATAAATTGATATACTTGATGGTGTAACAGACAATTATATTTTGGTAATCTTCTCTGAAAAACACTACAAATGTTGACTTTTTTCACTGTAGACTTAAAACTTATTGGAGCTTTAAAAACAAATGTTTATTGAAATTAATAAAACTATTCTGATTGATCAAGGCATAATTAATATTTCATGAATAATGAAAACATTAAACATGTTTTAAATGTAAAAAATGACATTAAAAATGTAAAAAAAAAAAAATAATAATAATTAAAAAGGCTTTAAAAGCAGTATCCACCCTTCAGAAGGGTAAACAAACAGCATACTATTTTCCAATATTTTCCAAGTTTGACTTCTATTAACTGTAAGTTGCATGAAGCTTGGCTGATGTCTACTTATGAAGTTCATCACTCGTGCATTAAAATGTGAGTGGTGATCCCAAAGCAAGACTGTTTTTTCTATCTGATCTTGAACTTTAATAACACTTTCCTGTTTGAGAAGAGATGTAGAACTGAATAAATTCTGAATTCACTAAATATAGGAGTAATTTTGGCAAACTTTTGAAATAATGACAGTTTGTTCCTTTTCTTGAGCATGGTGAGAAGAGCTCTTGATTCAAAGGTATGACAAAGATTTCTAGACACATCTTTCTCTGTTGTTATTTTCTTCTGGTTTCAGATAACTGGCATATTATAATGAAATCTAAGCAAGAATACTTCTAAAACAAATAATTTTTCAATATTCTAAAATTTATATTTCAACTATTGGTCTTCTGATTCTGCTTCCAAAGCTTAAATAAAACATAATGTTAACTTTTCTTTTTAATTGTTTCTAGCCTTCTTGCCACTTCTCTTTCCTTTTTGTCTTTGGATAAATTATATTTTCCCACTATAATATCCAAATAAATAAATACATCTTGTCAGTTAATGTGCAGAGCTGCTTATTAAATTTTGATTGAAACGACAATAGAACCAACGGAAACATTAATTTGCCTACATATTATTTATTAAAATATGACAGAATCACAACTACGTTGCGTAGGGGAGGCACAAGAAAAAGGTATGAGCATGAGTAGTGTTAGGAAATGTTCAAGGGTCTACCTGGAAGTTGCAGCTAAGTGCACAAATAGAACAAGTTTTAATAATAATTTATTTTAGAGTAGGATTAAGATTTATATAATCTGAATTTAGATCTGAAGGCTGACTAGAGATTTCTAAGAAAACGAGCAAACAAAATAATACAAGGATCTTCACAAAATGAATGCCATTTTCACTGGGAGCTGTAAAAAAAACCTGTGGATCCTACACAGCTTTGTTTATAGATAAGGTGATTAAGGATTTTATCTATCCTTCTATCTATCTATCTATCTATCTATCTATTGTAAACTCCAGAAAGAAAATGAAACATTTCTGTATGGTTTCCTGAAATTCTTCCATTACCATTATTTTCATCATTTCAAAACTACTGGGTCTTTCCATTTAACCAATTTAACTACATTTCAGAGAGAAATAACAAATCTCTTCCTTTCTGCTGAAGCTTGGCTGTTTTGCTGTAGAAAGAAGTGTCTATGACCACCAACTCGACCAGCTTACATTACCTTTTCACATCTAATACGGTGTTTACAATAACATTTGATGAAGTTTCATTTTTTGATCATTCTGAGTTAATTGTTGCTCTTCTGTTTAACAGCAAAAAAGTTCAGAGTAGTTCAGTGCTTAGAAGATAATAGAAGGGAAATTATGGCATGACTCACGGTCCAATGAAGTAGTTTAAACATATAACTAATAAAACTAATACTGTCCGTGATCACCATTAAAATCCTGTTATCAATCAGTCAACAAAGAAAAACATCATTTAGTAAGTACAGATTGAAAGCTTTGTGGAGGTGTATGGTAACTAGAAATTGTTCCTATGCTTTTGGGAAAAGTAGTTGTCCTCCATTCCAGTGTCCAAACTCTGAGGCTGTTAGAAAGTACATGAGGTAGCTACACAGAACTAGTGCAAAGCTACAAGCCCCCAGATCTTCAAAGTATTACACAATGTCTGTACATAAGTTCTACAAATAATTTTTTATTCCCCTACTAGCTAAAGTTCTCAGGCTTTTAATGTCATTTAAAAATAAAACAAAAAACTTTATTACAGATTTTGTTATAGATTTTCCAGTTTCATTTGTAACTATTCATTATCTTGTCTCTTCTATTGTATCTTACAGTTTAGCTCAAAGTGTGTAAATACAGACCTTTTACAATAAAGAACACAGTAGATTGGTAGCAAAAGTCTGCAGAACTTTGAATTGAAATATGAAATGACTTGGGAAAAGAAGATGCCCAGTTCTCCTCACTTTTTAGTTCTCTGAAAAAATGAGAACAATAATTCTTAATTCCCTTCTTTGTTTTTTTTTTTATAATATATTTTTTCGTACTTACAATACATATGTGAAGAAAAACATGTAATCATTGTTGGTTTTAAGATTCTTATTAATTGTTTAAAAATGTAATCTAGGACAATATCATTTGTATAGTTTTATAGATTACATATTCTAATCTTGAAAGACTAGCATGATCTTTCTTAGTTTGTTTCCATGTCAGTGGAATTCGTGGAAATGAGATCTGAAAACAATTACAGCTGTAATAGTTATATTTCAGCTGTTAATAATCTTCTCAACAGAGTCTTGTGTTTAAATTGCAGTGCAGTGACAAAACAAGAAAATGCAGCTGAACGAGGCTCACATGTAGAACTTTTTAATTTCTTTGCTTTCATTATTTGGAGAATCATTACCTTAATGCCAAGTAATGTAAGAGAAAAATATTCCTCTTTTATGGATGACTGTGTTAGTTCTTTTTGAGTGTATAGCATTCTCACTGTCTTGATGTGTTGGTGGAACAGTCATATACAACATTTGCCTGAGTAGTAACGTAATGAATGTAGTGGCCTTGCTGACAAAAACATCAATGCCAAGCACACTCTATATCTATGCATCATATGCAGAGCGACTGTAAGCCAAAGATGCATTCAGGCAGCCTAAGAATGGTTGCTCCTACAAATCTTTGCAGAGGTCATTTTCATAAGGTCTTAATTTATTTTCCTAAATATGAGTGTATAAGAATGTTGGATAGCATTTCAGGGCAGAAAACTGAAAGGACATCAACACCAAAAATTTTCTTCCTTTGGTATCTTCACAACAGAAGGATAAGCAATTTTTTGTTTTACAATCCTACTGTGAGAGAAAGATTAGATGATTAATAGGCGAAACTATTTTAAGATCTAACAACTGTAGGATTTCAAGTAACTATATTCATTTTTGCTCTAAGTACACTCATGAGAATGAACGTATTTCTTTTTGCAGTTCAGTAGAGCTCCTGAGCAACCCACATGAGTTTCAGAGTAAGTCAGATTTGGTAGTTAATTTGCTATCTTGTGCAGTGCAAGGATTTAATGATAGAATTGGAAACAGCATTTGGGAAGAGCTTTCTTGTTATAACCTGGAGGTAAAGAAGTCAAGTGGAGATTGCATTTTTAGTTTTAAGAGTGTCTCAAAAGTTTCAAATCAGTATTTGCTGTATTAGAGGTTGGAGAAAGACAATAGTAATTTACATGGACATTCTCCCTGGTAAAATGTTTTGGATTGATGGGTAACTCTACGAATTGGTATTGTACATTGCAGTTCTTCATTAATTTGTGAAAGGCACATAGCAGTGGCTGTATTTTGACTTTTTCCCACTCCTGCAACACAAGCACTTTTTACTTCACACTGAAGATTTTTATGTGACTTATAAATCTCCTCCAGGGGGTGTGGTTATCATAAGATAATCAGACCCTGGGGGGATTAAAAACACTTATTTCTGGATCATGACTTGTAATACCCCAGGGGTGTGATTATCTCAGGAAATGCACACTCTCTGTCATGCCTAATTGCTTAATTATTACAGTGGTGAGTTCATGCTACAATACAGGAATGAAGGTTGTGTCAGCATTTCTCTTAGAAAATTCTGTTTTCAGGAATCTGCCATGCGAATCTGCTGCAGGCGGGAACCTGGCAGAAAAAGTATTCTGCCTAGGAGCATGTATCTGTACCAAATTTCTAAAAATTAGACTAAAAATTAAAAGTTAACTATATGTGTTTATGTAAAAGCTGACATCCAGTTGAGGTTCTGACATTAAGTTAATGGAGTTAAATATAATAACATTTACTTTAAAATTTTTGTAAATATGTATTCATCCAAGTAACTGCAATAACAGAAAAGCACATTATTCAAATATCTGTCTGAAAGATTTTGATGTTTCAAAAAAACTAAGGAAGGATCAAAATTACTGAGTCCTAGTACTGATGAATGTGTAATATAGTTAATATCTCATTATCTTCGGTAATTGATAATATTCTTCATATTTTGTCTGAAAATTTAATGTTCATATGTTCACTTTGTAGGTTTACGTGAATTGCTACCAAATGTCTATTTTTGCAAAAAAAGAATTCGTCATAAAGAATATGAGTCATTGCCTCACTTTTACTTTAAGAAAAACAGAGACACTGAAAATGCTGTCATTTAAAAATATTTGTTAACCTAATATATGGAAATGGATGGCTTGCAGAAAGTCCAGAATCTAATAAGTATTGTAACTTCTAAGTTCTTGTAAAATCATATTAAAACACATCACTATATTATGCAATTTATGGAACATTATATACAATTCAGGTAAAAAATTATCTTTCTGTTTATATATTTTCTGACACACAAAAAAACCCCCAACTGCTCAGACAGAGGAGACATAACTAGTAATTTGAAGGATTATTAAGCAGTGTTTGCACATTTTCTTTATTGTTTTCCTTCAAAACCAAAAGAATTATTTTTTCTCTATACCATATGGCTGGCGTGAACATGTCCCATATAATGAAACATCACGAGAGCCATAGCCCACAATATATCTGATACATGTTTTAGTGTTCTACCCATCATACAAGCAACATGCAATTTCATCACATACAATTTTGTTTCATGGTGCCAGGATCGTATAAGGGAAAAGGAAAACTTTTTTTTGTATAACTGTATTAATTAACCTTGGCAAAGCTTTTATCATTCATTTCATGAGGATGATTTAGTAAAGTCTATGGAAGACAGCTTCATTATACTGAAAAGATGAATGTTCAGTACAGCAGAGCATCTTAGTATCAGAAGGGTTTTCATTGCACTGAGGCATTTCCACCCTATGCAGAACTTTCTACTTTGGAACTACATTAGTTTTCAAATGGCAAGTTTGAATTTAACCACATGAAATGCTAACATATTTTGTTTCAAAGAAATAATGCAGTGTATGTGCACCTGTAAGAGATTAAATTCTTTTACATTATTGTCTCGAAGCTTGCAGGCAACACAAATGAACAAGTCCAAGCAAGTCCTGGGCAAGGCTTGAGAAACCCTTTCTCTGAGGGACACAGATGCACAAAGCCAGGGGCAACCAGTCTTTTGTGTGCTTATCTCCAGAAAGATGCCCATCTCAAGAGGTGCTACACACGAGTCTTACCCAAGTGCCCAGGAATGCCACCCTGGCAGAAGAAGGAGGATAAAAGAAGGATCAACAACCATGAGGATAGGTGTCTGACATCAGATTCCTCACTACAAAATCCCTGCACGCTGATGGGCTCTCCTTGGCCTGCTACCTGAGTCCTACTGCTTCTTCCTGGATTGGCTCTGCGACTTCTTCCTGCTACCTGCTTGATGTCCAAGGCCGGCCATGCTGCTGCTGCTCTCCCCTTGCTGCTTTTGCCTCAGACCTTCGAAACGCCATGCAACGGGACCGCTGTTGGATCCTGGCGGTGACTATCCCCGCTTTACGTGATTCTTGCTTCTTTCCTATCTTTCCTATTGCCCTCCTTCCTTTTCCCATCTGCCTGATTGGGATTTATAATAAATTGGTTGGACGAACATTCAAACTATTGTTTCTTAATCTCATGCCGGGTATACACATATTAAAAAGAACCTCCTCTCCTGCCTATAAATTGGAGTGAGACAGCATCCTACCACATGTTCAGACTATCATCCTTCTTGCCTGTGGATATACAGTCCTTGAAAGAAAGCTGAATTCTGCTTATGTTTGACAGTAAAATATTTTTTTTTTATACCATAAACAAAAGCAAATTAATCTGATTATTTTGTGATTGTTTTATTCCTCTCTTATTCTTTCTTATTCCATATCATGTATTCTTATTTTTACAGTATCTTCTACTTGGCATTACTGTAGTACAGACATATATACATACAGATGCATTGACAGTGGGTTTTGAACAGTTGGGGAAAACAGCTGGTGCTTTTGATCATGAAGGACGTGGGTCATTTTTGGAAAAATCTTGATGATCAGGCAAACAGTTTCTAAGCAAAATGGTGGAAATTAAAACATCCAGGATACACTTTTGCTACCTTGAATACTTTTCGATATATACCACAAGAGAAACAAGAGGGAGATTGAGAAATATGGTAAAGATGATAAAAAATAAAAAGGATATCTCATAAATTAGAACATGGGTTTATATAAAGATTAGTGATATAAGGAGAGAGGGATAAAAAAGCTTGACATTTCACACTTGGGTACACTAGTAAAGAGAGATACCATACAGTGCTACTATAGAGTGAAAGTTGAAGATTGCTCACTGGTGGCTCATAATTCTAGCCAAAGGATGTTTGGATTATGTCTTTTCAATACGAAGTTCTATTTAAAGTGCTTGCTACCTGGTTATGATGAGGGATATCTTGACAATTTTTTTTATATCAATCCCAAGGTGTTAGAGGGCAAGGGAATGGCACAGTCAAGAATTGTAGCAGTGGAAATGCAGACAGTGAGAGAAGCAGAGAACAGAAGAGACAGACAGAAAGAAAAAGAGAAAACACTTTCTACTGATGAGCAAAGTATGAAAAAAAGAACCAAAAAGTTTAACCCCACAGGTTATCAGCTCTTGTACTTCACTTTTTAATCAACTTCTTCAGGTTTTTATTCTGTGTCTGTAAATATGAGATTAGAGGTCATACTGTACAGAAGAGTGATCAAAGTAAGCATACGTGGAATGAAGAGAAATAAAAGACAAGTTAACTGTGGCTTGTCAACCACATTTCAGACCTTGAAATCATTGGTTTGATTGTCTTTTATGTTTTGATGGAACATTTTACAAGTACTCATTAAAGATAAAAGTTCTCTGATACTTTCAAGGAATTGTCAATATTACATACCAATATTACACACCTATTACAAATCAGGTTTTCTTAAATATCTCATTTTCTAGACTTTATGGCGATATCAGAAACAGTGTACAAAACAAACAAACAAACAAACAAAAACACCTTAGAAACAAAGAATAAAACATGGACTTTTTCTTTTGGTGCAATCTAAGTACTTAAATAGCCTTACATGCATAAATAGATCTTGAGAAACCATGTTTACAATAATACTGTAAATTTCATGCCCACTTGTGGCTGTAGAAAGTTGATGCTATACATGAATTTTAATTAATTTTTTAATGCTTGATTATTGTTGTTTCTTTGACTGTTTCAAGTGGAAAAGTAGTACTTTTTTATTGATGAGAAAATTGTGTAACACCACCTCCATGCAGTGGGTGGCCAAAAAACATTTCCTTAAATACTCACTTAACTTTGAGTATGATTTTGATCCTGCCATTCCCGGGCAAATTTAAGTTTCAAATAACATCCATTTATTATTTCAGGATCTCTCTATCCATAAATAAATAATGTGAACACTCAATTTGGGACATTCTGACTGCTCAGAGCTTAAAACAGGAATTCAAACAGAGGCTATTGGAGAGCTGGTCACAATAATTATAAGAAGACTGATGAAGAAAATAATCTATTTAAATACAGAGACATGTTAGGAAGTAACATTCAGCAGAAGAGAGGCTAGTGCCATAGAGATGGCACTTTTTTTTCCCCCAAGCAATATAAAAAAAGACAGTCAAAACATATTTAGGATTCCCAGATGGATTTTTCTTAATGCAGAATTATAGGGAATAGATGGATTAGATTCTAATTGGCATCTTCATTTTCCTCTTTAATATTGTAAGATAGAAAAGTTACACATAAGCTGTGACTTGAAAATACCCATGGACATAGCATGTTAAAAGAAGAGTTTTGGTCAAAATGTATCACATCTTTGAAACGTACTGGGTCTGCCATCAGAAAAGGATGGGCTATTGCATTCCTTTAATGTAGGAAGATGACCTTATTTCCCCCCTCCTCTGTATTACTGGCAAGTGAATCAGGCTATAAAGCTGTCAGCTAAAGCTAAAATTGCTTACTCATTTCTGGATCTTTGGCAATTAAAAAATGTAGTATTTCTGAAACCTGAAATACATACTTATAAGCCATAGCACGGGAAATTCAACCTATACCAGTAACTTATTTTTTATTTCTTCCTATCTTCCATCAGTAGCACATACTGAAAAGAAAAAAAAAAAAAAAAAAAAAAAGTTTTGTTTTTCTTTTTAAAGGAAACTATGGATGGCAATTAAAATGATTCTGACCATTATTTCCAGAACAGCTTCCTTTCTTCCAAGTAATAGAAACTTAATTGCTTACTGTGTCAAATTGTTTGTCACTACTAGAGATATAATCTCACTTTGCAAATCCACTTCTTGGACAGTTTGACAGTTTGATGCATTCAAACTGTAGATTATACAATTAAATTTACATTTTAAATGTACTTCTTTCTTATAATTTTCTCCATTCTAGTAGTACTGCATTTTCTGGTGGCTACTGTAACAGAGACAACCATGAACATACTTAATATTTTTTTTAGTGAGAAGACAGTCAAAACATATTTAGGATTCCCAGATGGATTTTTCTTAATGCAGAATTATAGGGAATAGGTATTTTATAATTATAATCATAGGGAATTATAATTATAATTGTAATTATAATTATAGGGAATATAGGTACAGTATTCTCTTTTTCTAATTCTCTTTCTTATAGTGAAGGTATACAAATTTCAGATATATACCCATGATCAGATTAAATAAATTATTACCATTAAAAATATTATTCTACTATTAAAAAACTTGTGACTGCAAAGCATATTTAGAATATATGTATTTATTTACACTATGATCCAATTGTGATCACAGAAAAGTGACGGGATGGTTCACATGACTGCAGCATGATGAAGGCTACTAGCTTTTCATAAGAGGTAGAGAAGGAGGGGCAAGGGATGTGTCATCTATGTTAAGAGATGGAAAGACTATGATGAGCTGCCTCTGAGAAACAGCCTGAGAGCTTGTGGGTGAAAATCAGGGATCAGACTAATAAAGGGCATCTAGGGGTTGCAGTCTACAAGGGGCTGCCTGATGATGGGGAGCCTGTGGATGAGGCCTTCTTGCTTCAGTTTGCAGAAAGTGTTGCACTTGCAGGCTCTCATCTTGATGGGGGATTTCAACCACTCATATATCTGCTGGGAAAGCATTGCAGTGGACTGCAAGCAATCCAGGAGATAACTTGCTGGACCAGGTATCAGACAAACAAACCAAAGAAATGTTTCTGAGCCTGATGCTCACCAGTGCAGAGGGTATAAGTAAAGAGGTTAAGACTGGAGTCAGTCTGGGCTTTATTAAAAGCATCTTATGTAGAGTTTGCGACCTTGAGGAAGATGGCCTGACAAAGATAAAAGTCAGTACCCTGAAATTTAGGAGAACAAACTTCAAGCTGTTTAAGGAATCACTGAATGAAATCCCCTGAGAAGCTCTCCTTAGGTGCAAAGAACCAGAGCACAGCTGGCATCTCATCAAAGATGCCATTTTGAGAGTGCAACAGCTTCCCATCTGCCATTATAGGACAACAGGAAAGCAGCATGATTAAGTAAGGAGTTGCTGGTCAAACTAATGGGCAAAAAAGACATTTACAAGCAGTGGAAGCAAGGATATGTTGCTTCCAAGAAAGACTTGGAGATTTTGGAGTAGGTCCAGGAAAGATCCATAAAGATGATCAGGTGCCTGGAGCTGATATTCTATAAAGACAGACTGAGGGAGCTGAACTTGTTCATCTTGGAGAAGAGAAAGCAGCAGGGGAGCATCATTATAGTCTTCACATATTTAAGGAAATCTTACATACTGGAAGGAAATGAATTTTTTGTGCAGGTGATAGGACAAACATGAATGATTTTAAACTAAAAGAGGAGAGATTCAAGTTAGATGTCAGCGAGATGAAATATTTTAATGAGAGAGTTATGAGGTGCTAGAAGAGACTGCCCATAGAAATTGTGAACGCCCTGTCCCTGGAGGTGCAAAGAACAAAGTTGGATGGGGCCCTGGGCAATATGATCTAGTGCCTGATCTAGTGGTTGGCAGCTCTATCTGTGAGAGGAGCACTGGAAATGAAATATTTTTGAGGTTCCTTCCAATCTAAGCCATTCTATGATTTTACGATTTTATGATTCTATGACTTTAACTTTCTATCAGTGTATGTTTATGACAAAAGAGAAAAAGATAAATCATATTTTAAAAACAGCTGAAAAATCATTATAAATATTGTTACCTCATAGTGTCATAGAATCGTAGAATCACAGAATCATAAAATGGCTTGGATTGGAAGGGACCTCAAAGATCATCAAGTTCCAAACCCCCTGACACAGGCAGGGCTATCAACCTCCAGATCTGGTACTAGACCAGGTCACCCAGGGCTCCATCTAGCCTGGTCTTGAACATCTCCAAGGATGGGGCATCCGCAAACTCTCTGATAATCTAAAACTTCCCTCCTTGAACTTAAAACTATTCCCCCTTGAGGTCCTATGAGTATCTTACCCAAGTAAAAAGTTGATTCCCCTCTTGCCTCCTTTTAAGTCCCAGGAGGCTGCAATGAGGTCTTCTTGCAGTCTTCTCCAGGCTGAACAACCCAGCTCCCTCATCCTGTCTTCATAGGGAAGGTGCTCCAGCCCTCTGATCCTCTTTGTGGCTCTCCCCTGGACCCTCTCCAGCAGTTCCCTGTCTTTCTTGTATTGGGGGCCCCAGAGCTGGACGCAGATGGAGCCTCACGAGGGCAGAGTAGAGAGGGAGAATCACCTTCCTGTCCCTGCTGGCCTCCCTTCGTCTGTCAGAGCCAAGGATTCCATTGGGCCTTCTGAGCCGCCAGAGCACACTGCTGGCTCATGTTCAGTTTTCCATCCACCAGGACCCCAAGGTCCTTCTCCTCTACCTTATTCCGATTTATTAAATCTGAGTATTCTGGTCTCAAAAGCTACACAGCTTCTAGTTCTTAACTTATCAGGGAAAATACAATAAAGAGGTAAATTTAGAAGGTATACCATTATGATGTAATAATGTCTGGCCGGTGGTTGTAACAATAGTGTCAAGATTAGGCAGGAATTGTCATCACTTCAATATAACTTCCTCTGTAGATTTATAGACCTGCTTCACATTAATCCATTGATTTACAATTACTTTCTTCTGTTGATTACAGTTTTTGTATGATTCTGGATTTAAATATCAGATTCCCGGTTAATTTTATTGAATATTTTTTTTACTTAAAAAATCACCTACAGAAAAAAATCAACCACATTTGTGATGAAAAAAAAAAAAAAAAAAAAAAAAAAGAATAAATGATCACTGTTCTTCCAGAATCAGAAATTTTAGGTCCAACTTACCATTATCAGATAGCTGTATAATAAATGGGGTTATTAAATCATTTGAGACAGCAGCTTCTTGAAATTTGGTTTGTTGTCTTTCAGTTATGTTGGCAATATTTGTGAAGAAAGTGTTAGCTGGCAAGAAATTTGAGTTTCATCAAATTCTTAGACAACTGGCATAAGATAAAAGTATTCAGTCTTGTCTAGCAAATGGGAACTCACAGCAAGAGTTACTTCCACCATGGAGAATTGGTGCTCAGAAGAGCCCTAGGAACTTTGACTGGATAGGCTCTTTTTTGACTGTAGACTAGAAACAGCCTGGATGTCTGACAATCCCTCAGGCTTTTCCAGACTTAAAATCCATTGTGCCAAGATCTCTTTAGGCAAACAGTTGTTTAACTGACCATCATATTTCCTCAGTGCTTAACTTTGATATCATCTGTTCCTACTTCTTGTGCAATCTTTTTCTAATTACATTTCATAGATTGTACCATGCTAACCTTTCTTCCTCTTAACATCTTTTTTAATTTGTTAGCCTTCAATGGAAAATACTTTGATGTGTGTAGTCCTGTGTATTAATTCTGTGTAGGAAATGAATGTTTCACTTTGGTTACAAGATAAGATTGCCTGAATTCCTTTTATTGCAAGTTTTTAATGTCCTATAGACTGCCAGCAAAGGTTCCATACTTGTAAAGTCTGTTCCCTCAGATGTGTTATTAGGTTTGTCTTGTATCAGCTCAGGGTAGCAGGATTTACTTACTTAAGATTTTTACTATCTTAACAACTGCCATACAAAAAGATTGATTTCTTTTTCTTGCTGTTGGAAATCTGTAATTTCCTCATTTTGTGGTCATGCTTTCTACACAAAAAATACAAGAACTTACCATTTACTCAAGATATTCAAAATATTATCCGTCAAAGTAAAATTCTACCTTGGAAAATGACATAATGGATTTCATGAGTATTTACTTAATGGACAGCTTTGATAGACAAATCTTTGGTCAGATTGGCATTTCTTTTCCATAATTTTCAATTTCAATTACTCAGTACCGGTCTTCCCTTAAAAGATCAAACTGCAGCAACGTTGACTTCATGCAGGTGATTTAGCAGCCATTTTTCTATTGATGAAAATGGCACTTGGTTTTAGATGCCAAATTTCATTGTAGTTGAATGTGCTTAACAGATACAAACATTAGTATGATCCTGTGACCTTGTGAGAGAAAACTGAGTCCTTTCCCAGAGCATAGGTCTGCATCTGTTTCTCAGCAAATTTCTTCGTTTTGATAAATAGCTAGTCTGGTTTCACTGATAGTAAGAAAAATTCAGTCTAAGGCAGATAGTCAGTGTAGACAATTTCAACCTGGGTAGGTGAGATGAGATATAGGAAACATTAGACAGAATCACAGAATGGCTTGGGTTGGAAGGATCCCAAGAATCATCAAGCTCCAAACCTGCCACCACAAGTAGGGCTGCCAACCTCCCCATTTAATACTAGACCAGGCTGCCCAGGGCCCCATCCAACCTGACCTTGAACACCTCCAGGGATGGGGCATCCACAACCTCTTTGAGCAGCCTGGTCCAGCCACTCTCTCTAAAAAGAATTTCCCTCTGGCATCTAGCCTAAATCTTCCCTCCTTCAACTTAAAGCCATTTCCTCTTGTCCTGCTATCATCTACCTTTTCAAAGAGCTGATTCTCCTCCTGTTTATAGGCTCAGTTCTGCCAGTACCATTTGCCCTGGTGCTGGAGAAAGACTAATAAATTAAAAAAAGAAAAGAAAAGAAAAGAAAAGAAAAGAAAAGAAAAGAAAAGAAAAGAAAAGAAAAGAAAAGAAAAGAAAAGAAAAGAAAAGAAAAGAAAAGAAAAGAAAAGAAAAGAAAAGAAATTAATGGATCCCTGAAGATACCACATGATGAACTCTGTGAACAAAAATTAATTCATTGGTCAGTGTTGGCTGTGCTTTGATACCTATACTATAACTATAACCATTTGCTCTGTCAGAATCTTCTTGAAGAGCCATCAATAACTCAGTAGCATAATACTCTCAAAAGTAAAATACTTTAAAAATCATTTTGAATTGGATTATAAGCCTTTAGAAATGCTGCTACAAGAAATTATATGGAAAAATAGTACACCAACACAAGGTAAAACAAACTATTCTAGATTGGTTCTCAAGACTTCTGTCATAAAAAGAGTTGATTCTATTAATGTACAATATTAAATGAAGTGAAAAACAGATGAGTTAATATACTGAGACTGCTTTAGGAAGATGTGCACTGCATAAGTACAAACTTTCAAGGATCGAGGTTAGATTATCTTTCTGCCAAGATAATGCTGGTGATCAAAGTTGACATTGACAGCTATGGGAAAGAGATAACATAGTTAGACATCTTACAGCAAAAGATGTGAGCAAAAGGCTCCACTGTTTCCCCTGCCTGCCAGTTTCTGCTGAAGGGCATTTAAAGGCTTTTCCCCTGTTGCTACACTTGCTGGTGGAAATGAATTCCAAACACGGACTCTGTGGTCTTTCTTTCCCTCCCCAGAACAGTAAAGGAAGGCTTCGTTTAGTCTTCTCATTCACTGTACATTTATTTGAAAGTCCACCAAAGCATGAATCTACTATCAGATGTAAATCTCTGAGGATTTATTTGATTAGAGTGGTCATATATTGAATTTGAAAGTGGGAAATTGGAAAGTGGGAAATGGAAAAAATCAGGCACATAAATACAGATTAGCCTCCCTACAACACCTTTTTGCAGTATCAGAGTAGAAATTGATAAAAGGATTTTGACAGTCACAACTTAGGCTGTCACTGAATTTCATCAGAAGAAAGATGTATGACAGATTATACATGTTGTATATATATCTTTCATATATATCTCTATTTCAGAAGTTTTACAAATCTTACCAGGGCTATATGCTCTCAATAAAACAAAACAAAATTTGGACTAGTGAAGTAAGCTTTTATTATATTTATTTGGGTGAAGTAGAGGGAAATGTTCAATTTATTCTTCTACAGAAAACATTATAAATCACATATTCAAGACTTTATTTTGAGGGCAGTTTTGTATGCAAGCTTTACTTAAGATAAAACTATGAAAAATGGATAGCAAAAACATATATGTCTCTGTGTGTCTGTATGTATCTGCAAAAGTGTACATATTCACATAAACACATTTTGGGCTTTATTTATAACACACATGTAGGAGTCAGAAGTCATAACTAAAGTTTTACAGGAAAAGTTCCTTTAAAATGTGCTGGAAGTGAAGGCTAAGCTGTACTCAGGAAAAATGTAAAGAAGCAGCAATGAGATAGGAAGAAAAAGCTCATTCTTAAGCTGATTTGGAACAGAGTTTCAGGCCAAGTCTTTGCTTAGTCAGGCAAATTCCATCTTCCCTAAATTTCTGAGTAACCTCAAAGAGGAATCCTTTAACCTCTGCTATCAAATACTCTTTTGAAGACCGTGAACAAGAGAAAGAATGCTAGCAAGTCTTTAAATTAATTATAGGTCACAGGAGTGGAAATCACTGTAAATATTGATCAAAATTATAGTATTTTACACAGACCGGTGCTACTCTGAGAGTGCATATTAGAAGTACCCACCTCAAAATATTCTACATCTTGCTGGACTGGACACACTTTGGAATGAAAACATTAAATCAAGAATCAGAACATGCCCAATGCCAATACATGTGCTCTGTATTCCATAATCTTGAAGCCCAAAGAGCAAATAAACTGAGAATACATTTTCAGAGAGCAAACCAACAAAGGTAATGCTTATTTTATTTTATTGTTTGTTTGTTTGTTTGTTTTCAGATGTCAAATAAACAAATAAAAATGAGGTGGTTCCTTATTCTAGAGGAAAACAAACAAACAAATAAAAAACTCTAATTTTCAAGTGTACTGAATACAACCATGATCACACATCTGCACATAGTTCTATTTAGGCCTGTGAAGAGAATCAGAGTTGTAACATGAGGCCTTCAGATGAATCCCTTTCTTATACAGAAATAGTCCAGTGAAATTTTCAGGAGAGAATAACAGCTAAGTATGATTTAACTATGTAAAACAACTGGGAACATTATAGGTAAAATTAGCAGTTATAGATACCTGTGAAGAAGGTAGAAGAATACTTGCCTTTGGCACCTAAGCAAGTACTCCTCGACATTTACATGCTTACGTATAAAAGTTTCTCTTGGTTAACAGGTAGATCTCAGGTATTGTATACATGCATGATTTTCCTGCAGACACACAAATGGAGAGACTGGAAAAACAGCTTGATGTCATCGCTCCTTGCTTGCTGGGGCAGTAATGTACAGAAGCTCATCTATTGCAGTGTAATTCCTGTTTTCACTGTATGGTTGGAATTGTGAGGCTGGAAGGGCATCCAAATGCCAGGCAAAACAGACACCCAATCTAAAGTGTTTGCATGGGGAAGATAAAAAATTCCTTCCAAAAGTGTTCACCTCCTGGTGAGCCGGGTGTTTGGAATTGTGAGAAAGGGGACACATGTGTTTCACACGTAGTTAGGCTTACTCTGACCTACCAGAGTCTTTGTGATAAATCATATGTAACGTAATGTGGTTGCAGAAATTGCAAACTTTAACTCATGGAAAATCCTTTAATTTAAAACACTAATCCTCTCTGGTTTTTTTTTTTTTTTTTTTTTTTCTCAAAGTATACTTTCTCAGAATTATATTCATAAAAGCTTTTCTCAGATCAGTAGCAGAGGTACCAAGATTCCCTCAAGATGTACTGAGAAAATGATAAACCACAGATGAAGGGTTATAAGTAAAAATAAATAAAAATATAACAAAAAACTTCTGTCCTCGTGACATGGGAAGTCTTGTAGACTGGAAAGATGAGGCACAAATGGATGTTCTATACCCAGACAAAAAAAAAAGAAACAAACAAACAAACAAAAACCAAGAGATTTGTATTTTCCAGGCACCATTTTTAGTTTCATAATGTATCAGGTTGCAGATGGGCAGATGTCCTTCAGTTTCTCGCATGTGAGTCAAGATAGCTGATTTCATGGTTAACTTCCAAGATTCCAGGCCTATTCTTTCAAGTCTAACTGGTGTGTTTGCCATTTGTGTGGGCAACCTACCAGTTGCTCTTAGGCAGAACAAATCTTTAAAATTCTGCCCTGTCCAACAACTTTTTTTAAAGAAAGTTAATAATGATTCTATCCAGTTTGTAAGAACCATGTCTCATATCTTTTTTCATTAGTCAAGAATCATTAGTCTCATATCTGATGTGCTTCACCCTCATTCTGTTTGTGGTCCATACTTTCACATTTCTTCCCTTGTGATTCCTGGGTTCCCAGTCATCTCTACTTCGGAATCACATTTTCAGCTTTGCCCTTTTGTTTCCTTTGGGTAGTACAACATTTTCTGGCTTCATGCTGGTCTTGGCCGCGGGTTATAACTGCAAACATCTTGACAAAGATCTCCAGTTACTGAAAGTATGCTTATCAAGGAGACTACAGAGCAATTGGAAGCTTTTGAATAGATTCATTTCAGAGTCCTACGAAGACATGAGAACATAACAAAGTACATCCTCAGGTCATGATGTCACTACACATCTGAAAGTTAACCACAGACCTTTAATTTATAAATTTGTTCAAGAAATTTGATCTATTTTAGTCTAACCCATTACATTTTTATTTAACTATTACTGTCTGTTAAAGAGTGGACAATGACAAGAAGACATATTTAATATAATTTATATAAAAAGTAAAGATAGCAAGTGAATTATGTTTTCAGAGTGCTTGCTTCATGGAGGTGAAGTTCAATATCAGTATTTACTGTTGGCTGTGAACAACATCTTCAGTTCAGGAAACTTCAGGAACTTTCTAAACTGGGGGAACTAAGTGGTTTTTGTTTTGTTTTGCTTTTGATTTAAGTTTGCAGAACTTTTAGGATTGCAATTCAAATCTTTCAGACAGCTCTAATTGTATTTTTGGTTGTTTTGTTCCCAAAAGTGTTTTTCATTTTTATTATGTAAATAAAAAAAATTAGGATTTAAAATAATAACAATAAAAAGGTAAAAATCTAGTTTGTAAGACTATGAAATTGAACTGTTATATAAAATGTGTAAGTTATTTTAATTACTAAATGAATTTTAAATATTTTAGATTAGAAATAATAAAAAAAGACCTCTGCCTCCCCCCCCGAAAAAAAAAAAAAAAATCAATCTTAATTGGTTGATATTAATTACCCAGAGGAAACTGTATTTGTCCTTGTTCTTTGTTCATTTGTTTTTCATGTTCTTCTCATCATCCTTGTATACAAACCCTTGTTTAAATGATTCTTAGTTAGAACTTTCATGTGGACCATTACTTCATTAAATTATGAGTTTCTAGAAGTTTAATTATCATTTGCTTAGCTCATCTGTGTTATAAAGAAGATTCTTAAACATTTTCATTCATCTGTATTATAAAACATCTATTTCTCAAGTATCCAATCTAATAGTATCATTTTAAATTTACTATCATTATTTCATAGATAATAATTTTTCAAAATAGCTTTTTAATTGTATGTACAAAAGAGAGGAAAAAAATGTCTACTCTTCTTTAGTAACAGATCTTAGCTTTAAATCTCACAACTGGTTCATTAGCAGTTACTAATTTATATACTTAATTACAAAAATATGCTCCCAGAACTATGAGTCTTGCATGTTGAAATTTTGTGTCTCATCTGTATATTTGTATGTCATGTTCATCCCCTGTATATTTTCAGAACATCTGCCTGCAATATTAACTCATAAATTAAAGATGTCCTTTTCTGTTACAGGGTCAAATACATCAGCTCTGAAGCCGCGCTGCCAGAAGTTGAACTCCTCATCTTAAATGTGTCCAATCTTCACATACAAAACCAAGTTTATGCATATGTGAAGTGAGAACTCTGCCTATCTGCTGTGACACTGACATAAAACTTCTGAGTTAATTGTGGAAGCTATTTTGAAATTTTATTCCCATAGTACTGCATGCAAACAGGACTGTCATACTACTAAATGATTTATTACAGTTTCAGCGGTAGCAAATGCTGCAAGTGACTTTTGCACGGATGGGAGGCGATCTGCTGTGACACGCAGGCTAGGGAGTTTGGGCATTTGGCGCAGGAAAGGGTTCGCCGCTAGGTGACACTACTACACCACATTTGGGCGTGTTGAGCATTATTTATCCAGCAGGTAAAAAATGGACCTGAGGAGCTATCCTTACAGCTGGTAACATTTACCATAGTTATTTATAAACATGAAAGTTATTACTCTATTCATTTTTTTCTTTTTTTTTTATTTTTTCTTTTTTTTTTTTATTTTTTTTTGTTATTATGAACATGTAATCCATATAGGGAATACTAGGTTGTAGAAATATGCTAAAAACCACTTTAATATTTCTTAAGTTTTTACCCCTGATTTCTTACCTGATACCATTAAGATAAACGAGCAGATGAAAAAAGTAAATTTACACCTTGTTATTATGAGCTCTGATTCTCATTTGCTTGAAGCATTGGTATGGGTATAGATGCCTGACAGAAAGGCTAACATTTAAATCAGTTTAGAAAGATTTTTTTGGATAATATAAATCATCTATGTTTTTCTTACTGTTATCAATATTGTTGATAAAAATTTCAAGATGATAGTATGTAGTTCTTACAATTTATTCAAAATTATTTTCATAAAATTCTTTTACTAACAAATATAAAAAATAAATATTAAAGTATATTATCTATAAAACATACCTTAGCTAATGCATTATTACATATATATATGTATATGTGTTTATATCTGTATGTGTGTAATATATATGTGTGTATATAATATGATCATATACATATATGATTATCTATGTGCATATATATGTAACACACACACATGTGCATGTTCCAAGGTTGTGTGTGAGTATGTAAATATAGGTAAAAAGAAATGTTTAAGATTTATAAACATATATTTCCACATTTATATGCAGTCTTGGGGCATATGCAGCCATGCGATATGTGCACATCTTACATAACTAGTATATGGACAGAAATGCTTTGAAAGTACTGTCTCCTATTTTATTGTTGGCCCAAGACATCAGTGGTGGATGTTGTTGGTATGGCAGTAGAGGTTGAAGCTTCCTGCCAATGACAGATAGCACCAGAGGGGCAGTCTGTCAAAATGGTGTCTGACATGGAAGTGCACATGAAGAGAAAGTGTGGAACTGAATTCCTCCATATGGAAAAATGGAACCCACTGTCATTCACTAACTGTTGCTGAATGTTTCTGCAGACCAAACACTCCAGTGAGACACAGTGAGGCAGTGGGTGGTGCATTTCTGCAGTGGCTACAGCAATAGGACAGACAAATGCAAACTAAGTTTAAGACAGCAAGTATTCTTGAGTGCAGTGTGCATACTTTTATTCATTGCTGGTGAAAATGCATAGCTAGTGGTGGTTATTACATTGGTAAATAGTATTTTGTTGCTGAGAATTTGCCCTATCAAATATTGCTATTGAGTTCTTTGCATCAGTTACAGTAATAAATAGGATGCATTACTTTCAGAGTGACCTACGTAGAATACAAGTGTGTTTTAAACTATTTTTCTTATATTTGTAAGTGTGGTTTGAAAATGAATGAATCAGATGCTGTCAGAAGAAATAAAAACTGAACTCAAGTTCATGTGAAAGAACCCTCAGAAACTGCAATTATAAATGATAAAATAACCTTGACAGTGGTTCAGTCCAATTTGCACCACAGCAGTTATTATTGTTAGTGGGAATTTTTTTTTTTTTCCTTTACTTTAACCTTTTTGATTTCCTCATTGTGTTTTTCCCAGAAGAATTTGAGGCTAACAATTTTTGATGGATGATAGTAACTTCCTTTTCCAACAGCCACATTCTTCATTTAGGAACAACACGCTTTGTTTAAGGAGGCTGAAGTGCGAATGAAGAAGTGATATTCCCAGGCAATGCTAAGCCTGCAACTCTAAATTGTAATATTGAGCTGTCATAAGTACAGTGTAGACAGAAATCCTATTTTGTTTTTAAACTGGAAGTTTTGCATCCATTAGCTGCAAGGTTCATAATTAGTGTTTGGGCCAAACAAAGAGTCAACATGATGTCATGTCTAGACTACATGTAAATTAATATGAAAGCAATTGAGTTACAAATTCTATACTAATACAAATTAATCTGAATTAAGTTTAATCCACAGTTATTAACTGATTAAATGTGGCTGTTGGTAGCTACAGGGTGCTGACTTCCATCTGTGATTATTAGGGGCACAACTTAATCACTTATTCTGCACTAAGAAATATTTAAAGCAAATGTCACATACACTGACTCTTCATGCTTGTTCACTAAATGGAACATCTAAGAATGGAAATCATAAATCTACATTTTAAAAATATGTAGAAAGTCTATCTTGATTTTTGTAATTAACTTCTAGTTAGAAATATACTTCTTGTTCTGTTGACTCAGGCTGGCTTTCCATTTTCTCCTTTGAGAAGTACATATACCTTTAGGTGAAATTATAGACTGTTGTGGAAAATAACATAGTTTTCTGGTATTTCCACTATTATTATTTAAAATATGTGAAACCTGTTGCCAGAAATAAGTGAGTATGTGTCTGAAACAATCTCATGCTGGCAAAGCTGCTTACGTTTCAAGCTGGATATTCACTAATGTATACACATTGACAGACATGTCCATTAAAATTACAAAAATGTTGATGGGAGCTGACTGAGCAAGGGCTGGAGTATTGATTTATGTAATAATTGGATAGAAAAAAAAAACCTATCTATTTCTCTTCTATGCCATGCATATTTTCTCCTTTTTTTTTTTTTTCATATTTCTTTTAAATTTTCAATTGAGTAATATGGGAAATAAATGTACTGAAAAATTATGATAGGTATCGAAACTACCTCACCACAGAATGCTGAAATGTCTGTGGTTTAAAAAGAAAGCAAAACTGCAAACAATTACTAGCTAATATTTTCTGCGAGAATCTTTTTTGGTTTGTTTTGTGGGTTGTTTTCTGTTTTTACTTAACAACAACTAGAAATGTTAGGGGAAGAATTTTATTTCTTCTTACTTTGTGCCTGAACAAGTAGCTAGTTCATCAGAAAACTGTCTCAAAGCTTTGGAATCTATCATGAATCTATCATATCGTGTATATATAGCTGATAATTACAATCTATGTAATATCAAAACCAGGGTCATTTGCTTCTATAGACTCTTTTATAGGCATTCTACTCATCGCCATAATAACTGAAGCTGTCATGACAGTGGTCGGTGCCTAGCATGAAGCCCTAAACAGTTCTGACAAGCTGCAGCTCATTAAGGGACAGTCATTTTGTTGAAATGTCTATCAGCTCTCAGGGATGTACCAAGATGAATAGACCCAAAACAATAGCTCCATTTGTTAGAGCAGTAGCTTCTCTAATACATGATGAGACAATCAAGCCAAGCCGCCTTCAGCACAAAGACATAATTAATCAAATGGACAAATGGTTCAAAAATTGCTGTAGTATATTCTGTAGTGGACAGGGGTTTCCATGGAAACATTGGCGTTTGCATCACAGTTAATGACCATTCTGTACAATCAAGTAACCAAAAAAAAAAAGAAAGAAAAAAAAAAAGCCAGGGAAAAAAATTTCTAAATAAATAAATAAATGAGGAGCAAGTGACAGGTATAAAGAGAAGTTTGAGGGTATAAATCTGGCATGACAGACAAATTAATGATTGAATTTTCATACAGTTGTACAATGCAAGGCTTAAACAGACCATCATGGTCATCCTGTTTGACCTCGTGCATAACACGGGCTAGGGAACTTCACCCAGTGTGCTCCACATCAAGTCTATAACTTCATCGGGATACAAAACTTGTAATTTAGAAAGACAGGTAGCTCTGAGTTAAGTTTTGGTACTTAGAAGAGTCTATCAGGTTCCTGCTGTAATTATCAGTACGCTTAATTATGCTAACTATGAAGAACTTGCACCTCATTGTATGTTTTCTACCCATTTGTATAACTTTACCTTCCAGGCCTTCTTAGGCCTCACTGTGAGATTCTTCCATACAAATTCTCTTTTATGATCAGTATAAATAAATTTAAATACTTTCTCCTGTACAAGAGATAAATTCTGAGCCTTTGTAACATTTTTATACACATACACCTTATTCTGGTTTCTTATTCTTATTTCCTAATTTAGAGCAATTATTTGAGGAACTCATTCTTTTTATCTGACTAGTGATTTATACTCAGAGATAATATTGCTTTCTAAATAATCCTCAACTTTGTTTAATGAAACAGAGAAATGAGCACATCAACTTCCTCTTCATCTCTTTTCCCTGTTTCCCCTTGCATCCGATAAAGGATCAAGATTCTTTTTAGTCCTTCTTTTCTTGTCTATATACAAATATATATAAAACAAGTGTTTTTTATTGTCCTTTACTGAAGTTGTAACTGGACTTTGGCCCTCCCAGTTTTCTCCCTTTACAACCTCACAGCATCTTTGTACTCTTCTTCGGTGTATATCTTCCAAAGGTCCTTAACTCTCCTTTTCCTCCTGAGTTCCAGAAGGAGCTCTCTGTTCAATCAGTTTCTGTTCAGAAGCCCCCTCCCTGTCTCTGCCCAGTTTTCCTGTTCGCCTTCTGATACACAGATGTTCATCTTTTGGGCAAGATTTCAGTCTTAAAGCATGAAATGTACAATCTTCCTGATCTATTTACTCTTTAAAAATGTTTCCCAAGGAAGTCTGTCATTCATGTCCCTAAATGTGTCCTCTGAAAATTCAAACCAGCGGTTCTGTTTATAGCTCTCCTAGCTTCCACAAGGATCAAGAATTCTATTTTTTTTTTTTTTTTTTTGTGGTCACTGTGACCAAGACAGCCTCCAGCTACCATATCATCCATGAGACCTTCCCAATTAACAACAAATGAAATGGAGCACCTTACCTAGTCATTTCCTATGCCACCTCTGTCAGGAAATTATCTTCACACTTTGCAGAAATCTATTAGGCTGTTTCTTTGATAGCTCTTCTAGATGCCAACAGAATAATTCATTTTCTTTTTCATTACGATTGGATGCTCTAAAATAGCCTAGACATAATATATAATTTGTTGATATTTTTCCAAACTCTTATCCAGAGACTGTTGGCTTTTCCATCTCTATAGCTAAGCTCAACACTGTCAAGACTATTCCTAATCCAGAGGGTTATTCCTCCTGTGCTTATCAGAGAATTGTAGAATTATAGAAACACTTGAGTTAGAAAAAGCCTTTAAAGGTCATCTACTCTAACTCCCATGCAATGAACAGGGATGCCTACAGCTCCATCAGGCTTCTCAGTGCTTCACCCAGCCTGACTTTGAATATCTCCATGGACAGGGTATCCATCAGCTGTCTGGGCAACCTGTTTCAGTGTTTCATCAAGCTTATTATAAAAAAAATTATTCATTATATCCAATCTAAGTCATCCCTCTTTTGGTTTGAAAACATTTCCTCTTGTCCTGTCATAACAGACTCTGCTAAAGAGTCTGTCCCCTTCTTTCTTATAGGCCCTCTTTTAAATACTTAAAGGCTTTTATGAGGTCTCACTAGAGCCTGCCGTTCTCCAGGCTGAACAGCCTGAGCTCTGTCATCCTGTCCTTCTCAGAGAGGCATTTCATGTCCCGAATAATTTTTATGATCCTCCTCTGGATGAGCTCTAACATGTCCATCTCTCTCCTGTACTGAGAACTCCACATCTGGTTGCAGTACTCCTGATGAGGCTTCACCAGCACAGAGCAGAGGGGCAGAATTTCCTTCCTCACCCTGCTCTTTTGCTGTGGCTCATAGTATATTTGGCTTTCAGGGATGCAAGAGCACATTAGTGACTCAAGTCCAGCTTTCCATCTACCAGTACACCCATGTCCCCCAACTTGTGAGGGCAAGGGGGAAGGTTGCTTCAATCTGGGCGCAAGACCTAGTACCTGATTTTGCTGAACTTCATGAGGCTCATCTGAGCCCATTTCTCAAACCTGTCTGTCCCTCTAGATGATGTCCTGCTCCTCAGCATATCAACCACACCATAGAGCTTGGTGTCACCTGCATACTTATTGACATGTCCTGGTTTTATCAGTATTCCACATCATGTCATCATGTGACAAGCTGTTTAGTACTGGAACACAGTGCCAGGAAGCTGCACTTGCTAGGTCCTAACTCTTGGCAGTCTCAGCTGTTCTCAGACACGAAGAGAAATACACTGAGCAGAGACAGATTAAAGTTCCCACAAGTCTCCAGTATTTCCATTGAGGTTTCTGATTCTGAGTGACGAGGGAGAATTCTCTTTCTGGGCACTATAGTTAGCAGCACAGTCAGCAATTTTTTTTTTTTTTTTTTCCCATTTTTTTTAGTTACTTCTTTTAAATTTTTTTTTTTTTTTTTTTTTTTTTTTTTTTTTTTTAAATGTTTTTCTTTTTTTTTTTTTTTTTTCTGAAACTGAGGGACTGTGGAAAGCATCTCATCAGGACCCATAGACTTATTGATGTTAAGAACCAAAAATTGGTCGTGGTTCTGAGCTTTTCTCACAGTGCAATGCTCCCTCAGTTCTCACACTCTAAACCATCCACTTGAGATATGCGTGGAGAGCAGACACTAGTGGCTGCTGAGACAAAAAGGTACTGAAATCTCAGTGTCCTCCTTGTCTCTTGTTACAAGACTGCCTGCACCACTGACTAGGTAGGGTGTGTCCTCCTGGACTTTCCTTTTCCAGTTGATGTATCTATAGAAGACTTTCTTATCCCTCTTCGTGCCTCTTGCTAAGTCCAGTTCCAGATGGACCTTGGCCTTCCTGGCCCCATCCCTGCACAATGAAATGCATCCTTGCACTCCTCCCAGGTTGCACGTCCCTGCTTTCACTGTGTTTTCTTCATGCTCTCCAGTTTGACCAGTAGGTCTCACTTCAGCCATGCCGATCTCTTGCCTTCCTTCCCAAACTTCCTACACCTGGAGATGGAAAACTCTTGTGACCTAAGGAAAGCTTCTCTAAAGATGTTCCACAACCTTGTCCTTGAGGACAGATTCCCAAGTGGTTAAGTAGATGAAATTGCTGAAGAGCTGGAATTTGGCCTCCCTAAAATTAAGCTTCCTGATTTTACTATCTCTCTAACATGACTGAAGAGTTTGAACTCCGACACTGCATGGCCACATCAGCCCAAGCAGCCTCCAATCCTGATGTCACCAATCAATTCACTAGTGCTGGTGAAAAATGGATCCAGTCTTGCTTAGACAGCCTTCTGTTGTGGTTTCCCAGAAATGCAGTGGCTTCCAACTCCTCCTGTTTGTTTCCCAAGCTGTATGTGCTGATGTAAAGGCACTTCATCTCTGCAGCGGGTCTTGTCACCTTCTTGGACGATAACTCCTTAATTCCTTTAAAGTATTTAACTTTAGTCTCCCCATTGCCTTCACCATCATAAGATGCAGTAGAATGAACATTTTCCTGGATATCACTCTTGAAGAGCCTGTAGACATTGATTTCAATACTCCAGTTGTGCAACACTTCCCATCAAATCTCAGTGAGGACTACAATATCATAGCTTTTAGAAGGAGCTAAGAATTCTGTTTCCTCTTGGTTATGTCCCATGTTATGTCCATTTGTGTAGAGGCACTAAAGTTGCCTCTTTAAAGTTGCCTCCTAAAGAAACAGATTTACTGACTGGCATTCATTTGTGATGCTCTTCAGGTGTTTTCTCACTGAACTTTGCTGTTTATCTTATCTCAGGCAGCCACTTCTGACACTGGTTTCAACTGGCAGCTTTAATTTAAAGCTCTCACAGCAATCTTGACAAGCCTGTAACTAAAGATCTCTTTTCCTCTTCTGATGGTTGGACTCCATATGAACCCACTAGATTGGATTTTTCGAACAGAGTTTAATGGTCTATTGTTAACAGTTTATGGACCACTTTGGCCCAGTTCTGTGACTAACGGGGTGAACCCACTCCCTGGGAGAGGGAAAGGAAAAAAGTTGGAAAGGGCAGAGAGATGGGCCTGAAACAAAACAGTGGCAACGATCTGAGGAGGAAATCTGATTTACTAAATAAGATATCAGAGTACAAGACAACAAAATTTATTACTATATAATACAATATAATTGGAATTAAAGCTAATAAGTCAAATAAATTGAGAGTGTCAGAAAACCAAAGGCCTTACTCTAATGCTGAGGGTGAGATAATCTAAGGAGCAGACATGCTGCCAAGCAGAAGGGGAAAACAGAGGGCCATCTTGTGATCTGTGAACAGTTTTATCTTTCTGAGTGGAAAATGGAAGCAGAACAACACAAAGTCCTCTGGGGTTTGTAATATGTAGTTCTTCTCTTCTGAGAACCAGGTATGTGGAACTATTGACAATCCATGGTCCTAGAGCATTAACTCTTTTAGTGCACTACATAATGTTATGGTGTGGAAAACATCATAAGAAAAAAATCGTAAAAAGTGACATCTATGTAGACAAATTCTTTTCCAGGTCTCCAGGACCATAGGCAGGCATTCATCTGTCATATTTAAGAGGTCCTTTCAATATTCATTCCTTTGATCAGAAGGGTCAAAGAGAACACAGCTAATGCCCAAGAGCATCTTCCGGCTGCTTGCAGGGCTCTGTGGTCCTTATTGATATACCTCAGGCTTCTGGTTTTATCATTGATTCCCACATGAAAAAAACAGAAGCAAATGATAAGTGATTTGTACTAGCCTTGGTAGTCTTTCAGTGGCATCCTACATCAGAAGAAGGCTCCATGCATGTCCTGCCATCTGAGCTCTGCATTTCTGCCTTTACCTTCTGGAGCACCGTCTAGGTGAGGTACTGGACAGCACTGAGGTAGATAATATAGACTCTCCAGCTGAAGTGGCAGGAGACTTGACCAGTGCATATAGTCACTGAAAGGTCCCTCTCATGGAAAGTGAGACTCTCACCTTTCTCCGTTATCCCTCTGACTGGATTTCTACTCATTCCAGAGCCTGATTCAAAATTATTTTCCTGATTGAAAGCAGTGAATTCACCGCATGCTTCTTTAATTTTGTTATTCTTTCACTTTCTCTCTCTTTTGTTCATCTTGGTTTTCTGCTTAATATTTTCCCTGAGCATCTGCACATCTATTTGTCACATATTATAGTGCCATACCTTTCATATTTTTTTTCTTTTTCCTTTTTCCTTAATTAATTAATTAATTAATTAATTTCTGATACCAATTTTCTAGTCACTTACTTATTTCAGAGAAAGGTGGCAGTCAAAACTATTAATAACCTATTTACTTAGACTCTCTTATAAAGATCATTGCACAACTCAATGACATACTCATCACCTTACTCCTATGTCTTGAAACTAATTCTTCTAATAAAACTAATCTTGAAAAATATAACAGAAAGCTGGCAATGAAATGGAGGAAAGAATTGGAGACAGACAGAGAAAAATAAAAAGTTATTTAAAACATACTCCTTGTTCTAACGTATAAATGAAATGAAACGACTTTAACAGCTTATAATTACTTTTTCAGTATGTTGTTTTTATGTTAGTGCATCAGAATGACATATTACTGCACATTCTAGCACATTACTTTGCTACTTTTCTCTCACTGTTTCATTATCATTGCTCTTAGTTCAAAATTAGTAACGTTCAAAGGTGCAATTTTTCATAATATTTACTAAAACATTTTCAGGAAGACACATCCTAAAATTTTGTTTATTGCATAATATGCCTAACTTTCTCTGATAAAAGCACACTGGGAGTAAAATCATTAAGTTATTTATTTTTCACAGTGTCAATCAGTACATGTGAACTCTCAACTGTATCCAGAGAGTCTGAATTTCTGCAAAATAATAATGTAAAATGTTAGAGAAATATCTAATGAAAACCTGTATGTAAGAGAAATATCTAATGAAAACCAGTGTACGTGAAGTGGAGAACACAGTGTGTGAACTTTGGAATATTTCTCCAGGAATGAGGAAAAGTGAAGAGCAGTATAAACTTTGCTTTCACAAGTAGTTCCATTGTACATCTGAGAATAGTTACATTGTTAAACTACATTTTCTAGGTAGAACCATAATATAAAACCAAAAAACTGACTTTATTATTCACATTTGTGGTGATAACACTGAAATCTCTTAAGCAGATGCTAATCTCTTATTTGATCTTATTGACATGATCTCTGAGTATTGCTGCACAAAGCAGTGCATTTGCTTGCAAAATTTGGGTGTTAGGACTACAGAAAATGGCAAAACTTTCATCCTTACCTGTTTTTGTCTAAGTAAAGTAATGAGCTTTCAAAGGGTTCAGAAGTTTCACATGCAAGATAGACAATGTACTTTCATTCATACATTCATTCATTTGTTCATTCATTCATTAGTTCATTCATTCATTCATTCATTTATTTATTCATTTTACTTAGAATTGTAGAATCAAAGAATCTCCTTGCAAAAGGCCCACAGGCACATCGACTCTAATTCTTGGCTCCGCACAGCAACGCCCTCAATTAAACTATATCTGAGGTATTGACTCAAAGCTTCCTGAACTCCAGTATGCCTGTGCCATGACCACTACCATGGGGGGACTGTCTCTCATAAGGAACTCTCATAAGGAACCTCTTCCTAACACCCAACATGACCTTCCCCTGATGCACATAAATGTCATTTCCTTAGATCCTGTTGGTGTCACCAGAGAGAAGAGATCAGTGCTGTCCCACTGATCCCCTTGAGAGAAGCAGTAGGATGCCATGCAGCCTTCCTCAGCCTCCTCTGCTCTGGACTGAACAAACCAAGAGACATCCACTATCCTTCACATATTTGGGCCTCCAGACCCTTCATCACTTTTGTTACCTCCTTTGGATGGTCTCCAAATTTCTGCATCCTTTATATATTATGGTGTCCAAAATTAAATCAGTGGTTAAGGTGGAGCTGCACAGAATAGAGCAGAGTAGGACAGTTCCTTCCCTTACCCACTGAAAGCACTGGGCCTGATGCACCCCAGAGTACAACTGGCCCTTTTGGCTACCAGAGCACACTGTTCAATCACATTAAACATTCTGTAAACCAGAACCCATATTTCCCTTTCTGCAGTGCTCTAACATCTCATTTCCCTGTCTGCACACTTATCCAAAGCTAATCTGTGCTAAGTACAGAATCCAGAACTTGGTCTTGTTGAACACTGTATGGTTTGTGATTGCCCAGCCCTCTACTTTTTCAAAATCAATCTGCATGACTTCTCTACCCTCAAGGAAATAAATGGCTCCTCCTAGTTTAGTTTCACCTGAAAACTTATCCAGTAGAAATTTGAGTCCTGCATCAAAGTAATCTATGAAAGTGCTGAAGAGAACTGCATATAGAATGGAGATCTGTGGAGCCTCATTAGTGATTGGCAGCATGATATAACCCCATTTGCTAAAACTATTTGAGCCTGACCTATCAGCCAATGCATTGTGTTTGTCTAACTGTATGTTGGACATTTTGTCTAGAAGTATACTATGAGGAACAATATCAAAAGCTTTTCTGAAATCAAAACAAGATTACAACAACTATCATTTTGTGGTCTCCTAGGTGAGTAACATTTTTATAAAAGTGTTAAACATATCTTTCCTTGTAAATGTGTTGGATGTGACCAATGAGTGCATTGAATTTCAGGCATTTTCAGTGATTCACAGAATAATTTCTCCATATTTCAAGGCACTTAACCGAGATTGACAGGTCTGTATTACCAAGATCTTCTTTACTCCCCTTTTTGAAAAGTGAAGTAATATTTGCCAGCCTCCAGTAAACAAGAACTTCTCAAAGTCCCCAAGTCATTGAAAAATGGTTGAGAGATGTCTTGTGATGACATTGGCCCACTCTTTGAGTACCTTGAAATGAATCTCAACAGGTCTCATGGACTATTATGCATCTTGCTGGTGGAGTAAATTCCACAGAAGTTGGGTTTGGCTGGGAGTTTGTAATTTTCATATCACAACCTTCCAGCTTGGGGCTTCAGGGGTCCCAGATACCATCACTGATGTTGAAAACATTAAACGTCTGTTTCTGAAATGCTCGTATACCGGAAGTGATCATCCCAAACAAGTAACAGAATACTGTTATGCCTGCACCTGTTATTGCTGCTAACATATTTATAAAAAAAAACACATTTCGTTATCTCCCACAGTACTGGTCAGCTTCAACTCTGAGCTTTGACTGAACAAATTTCTCTCTACAGTAGAGAACAGTATCTGTGTAGTTCTTCCACACAGCTTGACCTTCCTTACGTTTCTTAAGTTCTGACTTTTGAAACGTTTTACAAAATATTTTGTGAAGCATCCTCAGAAATGAGACCGGTGCATAAAGAATTTCTGAAAGATTCTTGTGAAAAATGGTTGTTAATCTGTTGCTTTTTTCTTTTTGCAGCTCTTTTTTTTCTTTTTTTTTTTTTTAAAGATTTAGTGTTATGATGTGAAAATTGTTTTACTTGTGATGAATGTTAGTTGCTTATTTCATATAAGGGTGACTTTCCCATTTTTTTCCCTGTTTTTTAGTACCTATGCTTTAAATAACACTAGTTTCTCTCCAGAAACATATATTTTATAATACGACCTATGTATTTCAAGAAATTAATATAATTACTTTTGATTCCTGAACACTGTATGTAAGTGGTTACAGACCTCTTCCATTTCCTCCTGTCTCAAGACTTCCATTTAATATTCTGTAAGGAGGAAACCAAAGATATACAGCTGAGTGAAATATGTACTGCTAGGCAATAGTAGACAACAGAAATTTTGTTGTTTTAGAATTGTTGTAATACATAGAGTAGTTGAATCACATCACCAGGAAAAAGAAAAATTGACTGAGTCGCTAATAGGATGCATGATATTATATAATGTTTATATGTTTATGTGAAGGCTGCCTCCTGTTTTACTATGTTGGCCCATGACATCAGAGGTGGATGTTGATGTGGCAGTAAAGGCTGAACCTTTCCAATAATATTCCATTACATTTTGTTGCTGTATAACTGATAACAGCAGAGAGTCAGTCTGACAAAATGGTGTCTGATATGGTAGTACATGTGAAGCAAACATGTATTATTGAATTCCTTGATGTGGAAAGCATCTCACCGATTGGCATTCATCAACTCTTGCTGGATGTTTCTGGCATGAGCCTCACGGCAATGGCTTGTGCATTTTAGCAGTAACAACAGTGACATGAAATACAAGTCAATTTCCGGACAGCCATGCAGAATTTTGTAAGTGCAGGATGTGGGCTCTTATTTATCACTGGTGAAAATGCAGAAGCATTTGTGGTGACTGTGTTGAAAAGTACTGTTTTGTCACTGAAAATTTGTTCTATCAAATTGTTAGTGTGCTTTTTGTTTCTGTAGTAGTTTCCATAGAAATAAATAGGAGAAATTACTTTCATCATGATCTATGCACTTGATGTCTAAAAAACACATTTCAGCTCAAAAAAAAAATCCATTTTTTAAAAAAGGTGAATTGCAAGATCAAAGATCAGATAAAATATCTTAAATATCTGTATTGAAGTATGGTAATTAAATTACAAATTACTGGTTTACACCAACTTTTTTTTAACTGTAATTCTTAACTAATATTTATAAAATTAGTAAATATTGCAAGAGAATGAAATTTAAATTATAGCAAGGGATAAATATTTAAAATTGCTTCTTATATATATTATAGTCAGCTTTTTAAAATACCTCTTGACAGTCGTTCATATAGGAAAACATAAAGCCTAGTGAAGGAAGTCAACAAGAATTATACATGAAGACATAGAAATGCTGCAATACAGATGAAATATTTAAGTCACTGCTGTTCTTCTTTGATTAGGTCACACTAGATTAACTAGCTCCAAGTAACTCAATAATGAATTGTATGACTTTTGAGTGAATTCTTTTGTTACTCAGAAGTTGCTTATAGTTGAGCCTTACCTTCACCTTTCTGACCCGCTACACATTCTCCATGTCAGAGCCATTTCTAAGTTTGCCTTTAGATTTCCTTATTCTGAGCCTTTTCCAGGGTAGAACTATGATATTTATAGTAATAATTACACTTTTTTTCAGCTTGATATCTCTCACTGACATCATCTATTTCTGTATTGAGCTTCTAGTATAAGACATTTCAGAAGCAGCAGCATTTAAGTCCTGTAATTTTTGAAAGGCTACCTAAATGTTTTACAGAACTTTTGCACAAGAGATTTAAAGTTTCTGTATTTCTCTCTGGCAGATACTTATAGTATGCCCAGAGTGAAAGTGTGTTACAGCTGAAATCTTTGTCATCCTGCTTCTCAAGAACAATTAAATCAACATCCAGATGATAATAACAAAACATTTTTATTGCTGTTGTTTTCTTAATGAATCGTATCTGTTGCTCACAAAGAACATCTCACGTATTCTGACTTTAAATAATTCATTTATGGAGTGGAAGTGTAAGAGTCTGGAACGTTTTTAATATTCACTATGTTTGCTTACTGTAAAAGTTTTGATTTTTTTTTAACACTTCAAAGCATGAAATTTCATCATAGCGATACTGGAAAAAAACAAAAAACAAAAAACACAACAAAACAACAACAAACCAAACTGACAAACAAATCAATTGACAGTCAATTTAGTCACATGGAATTGGATTGTGGAATGGTAGAAATATTATTTACTATGTGAGTTTCCATTATGTCCAAAGTACTAAATGCAGCTAAGATGTCTTATGGACAAGTCTGGATCTTTAGATTTGTGTGGATAATACTGATTAATCACAAATAAGTAAGTGATAAATAAAAACCAAAGGGAGAAAGTAGAGATTTCACAAACAGCTGCCTTTCATATATTGAATTTATTTTCTTAGATGTCACTTTTTGCTTCCAATTTACCTATCCAAATTTTGTATGGCCTTTTGTTAAGCTCCTCTTTGAAAACAATATGGAAATATTGAGCCTTATTGAAGATTTTATACTGAAATCTAGTGCGAAATAGAAATAATGATGCAGTTTATTTAAGATAGGTGGAAAACAGGTACCCAAACTCTCTTTTCTGTAATCCATTTAGATGTTAATAAGAAATTATGATATGTTTGTTGCACTGATTTTAACATGATTTTAACATGGCAGAAAAGACAGACATTCATGGCGTTTCCCTGTGACATTAAATGTAATTATCTGCAGCTCTTACTGCATTAATGATGCTTTGAGACTTGCAGCTAAGGTTTTTGGAATCAGCAATGCTGATCTCAAGGGGGAAAGAAAAAGCAGTATTACAGCTAGGAGTCAGATGGCTGACAGACACTTTCAAGAGAGGTTGGCCTCTGTCATTAGAGAGTTATACAGAAGACTAGTTAGTGACATTAAAAATATGCGGTTCTAAAATCATGAATTATACTGGAAAAACTCCATATCTCATTGCTAATGTCCAAGTAATGAAATTATGCAAATGTGTCTATTATTGCAACTTCTTGGAAGAGCAATAAACCATGGTTTAAGATCAAATGCCCTTTATTCCAGATGCCTCATATTCTTTTTCATTCTGTTTTTGTATGCTTGTGTAAACTGATACTACTCGTATAAGTGTTTGAGCTTGCTGTTCTTTGTACCATACATTCAGCAGCAAAGGAGACTAGCATGTGACTTATCAATGAATTATATAAACTTGTCTATAAAAAGCACTCATGCACAGTTTAGAAAATGGATGTACTCTCGCAAGCAAATATGCTAGAATTAGCTTATTATTAAATAATGTTTTGCTAATGTAGAAAAAAAAAGTGATTATCACTTTTTGTAACTTATTTGCTATGATTATTTCAAGTAGATTTGATGTTTATATATAACAAGTCAGCTATAACATTTTTAATTACCAGCAGTTGTGACATTTTTTGGTATCGTAAGCCAGATCTCTACCGTAGTGCATAGCTGAAAATTACACAGCAAATACTAGATTGTTTTGCGTCACTTATTTTTGGGTAGCAACAATGAACATGTATTTTAGTAAATACAGATAAAAGTTTGTATATTCAAGTTGGTGACAGTAAAAGTCATCAAGAAATTTCTGATATCTGTTTATATCTGAAGTTAAATGTGTTGCTGTCAGTTGAGGTATGTATGGCAGAAGAGAGAACATTTCTTTCCTTAGTTCTAACCTATGACATTTATGTAAGCATAGGTCACAGAGCACAGAGCTTTGTTCATTCATAGAGTTTAATGTTAATTTAGGGATACATGTATGAATAAACTAATATAATATATATAACATATATAATACATATAAACTGTCTCCTTGCAGGTTCTTTCGAAATGAAGATATCTGCAAAGAAATTGTGCCTATGATACTGCCTCAGAAGTGCTGAGAAGGGGTATTGTCCAGAGCAACATTTGACATTCTGGAGAATTCTCACTGCAGGAAACTCTTCATTTCAGGTGAGATGTTACAAAAATTTGTTTATTACTCTGATTTTTCCTTCTGCTGAATCCTCTTCAAAGATCACTGCCTTTCATTCTGCATTGTGTAAAACTAGACGCAAGATGCAGCATGTGTTTTATGCACTCAAAGCACACAGATTAAAAAAGGACAATGAATGTAATTTATAACAGTAACTTATCCAGTATTTCCATTGTATTTGCATATCATATTCAGAAAACTGGGCTAAAACTCTGTTAAGACGAAAAATTCAGGCTTCAATTTAGCATATTTCATGATTTAAGCATCCTGGTGATGTTTTCAGCTGGAATTCTCTTGTGGATTATTAGAGTTAGAATCACATGTGAGAGTGAAGATACATTTTTTCTGATAACTGTAAAGTCTGATATTCGGTGTCGGTTAGTTGAAATAATGCACAATATATTCTCTCACAGCACAGACCTTTAAATATGAACCAGGAAATTTAGCACAGATGAAATAAACTCTTAGAAAGTGACAGTTGGTCTAAATAGTGTGAAATTTTCAAAGTATTTCTACTACATTGGCAAAATTCAACCATTTTGAAAGGACTTCTGTTACTATGTAGCTTGTTCTACAAAATATAATTGTATTGAATTTCCAATTTGCCAGTTCCAGAAACCCTCTGCAGAATAGTTGTAAAAGGATGAGAAATAATTGAATTCTACATTGCTTCATCATATGCCAAGCTGGACAAAGAGCAATCACTCAAAATCATTCAAAAATTCCATGGGTAGTTGCCCTGTGTTTCACATTCTTTAGGCACCAGCTGAGCAATCTGTGATTCACAGTACAGTGATGTTGTAGCATGGAGCAAGGACATACTGAACACTTTATTCTCACAGTAGACTCCGAACAGCCAGCATTCTTGTATTGTACTAATTCCAGTTATTTTAGTCTCTGAAACACATATAATGTTTATAACATCAGCGTTTTCTTCCCAAATTTTTCTATTTACTGTAAAAATATCTTCTTAATAACTAATTGATTTCATTATATTTTTAATGAAGGCATCAAAACATAAACCAGAAACATTTAATAAAACTGCTATGATTAATATATGAATAATTATAGAAAATAATTGAAATGATGAATAACAATGTTCTCATTTGAGAAATATCTAAAAAGCACTTGAGTAGTAATATTAAGCAATCACAGATAAATATAAAGTTCTTACTTCATAGAACAGTATTTAGAAAAATGCATTTTAGTAATTTAAAGTAATAAATGTTTCTCAGTATTTTCACTTGTTTGGATTAACATTAGCTTTCCAGTAGAAACCAGATACTGACACGTTAACTCAAATATCAGATGCAACAGAGCTTTAAGTATGTAGTTCTCCGTCCCATCACCTTGGCAATGTTCTTTGATCTATCAGATAAGCTGATGCTCTACTAACTACTTTTAAGGTAAATAAGCTCTGTATTTAAGTACTGAATTGTAATTGAATATGACAATAATTAATAATGACTGTAGCTACATTTTATTCGTAGATTGAAATATAAATTTGTATTGTAAAAATACAATCAAATAATTTTTATTGTAAAATATTGTTTTGAGTTTGTAGTTCGCCCCTTTTTTTTCAAATATAAAATGAATGTAAGAAATAGTGCTTATCCTGTCTTTAACATAAATGACATTCCTTGATGCTTATATGCCCAAACTTAATTTTAAACATGCTAATAAGGTGACATAACAAGTTAACAATGACAAAATCATTTTTGCTTTATACCAGTTCCAAAATTCTAAGAACTGGACATATATAAACTACTGACTTTTAGTGGCTTTATAATTGCTATGATCACTGAAAAATTATCTGAGCAATTATCTGCTCAGATATCTGAAAAATTAGATCTGAGTAGAAGTCATGATTGCCTGGAGCTTCTTAACATAGTTGGTCCTCCTCTCATCCAAACTGCTTTTGAGTAGTATTTACTGTAAATAACAGTGAAAAGACAGTCACATGGGACTTGGTCACTGATAGCACTTACGCAGGTTTGTATTTTACTTCTACATTCAGTTTCAACAGCTATTTTCCTCATATTCATTTTCTTTTCTGCTACCCCTCTCTCTTTACACTTTGTGCTCTCCACTTCCAAGCACATCAGTATTTAATGATTTACTGATTTCACCCTCCCTTACTTAGACTGGAAAGTATTTCTCAGGAAAACACATAAATATAGTTTGTGCTGTGGGCCTAAGGACATGTACGACAGAATAACTTGAAAGGTTTCACAGGCTTTGTGATTTATATGTTCTCTACCCTAATCTTATTTTTATGTACACTGTACTTCAGCTGCTAAGTGTTTTTAGGCAAGACTGAAGTTATGCCTCAGAAATTTTTGCCTTCAAAATTAGGCAGGACTATGGATAAAAAAAATAATTGTTTCCTTCTTAAGCAGTTCCTTTGCTGATGTGTAATATCATTTACTATGTTATGATTTATTTTCGAGACATGGTTATCAATTAACATTTTTGAAGAAGACACTGTGTCTTGCAGAGGAGTTCTTTTGCCCTAATGTTTGTATAACATATTTTAGATTTAAAGGCCTTATTGATATAATGAACTAATAACTGACTAATTGGAACACAAGAAGATACACGGAACCACAGAATTACAAAATCATAGAATTGCAGGGCTTGAAAGTGACCTCAAGAGATCATCGAGTTTAACTTCCCTGCCAAAATGTGTAGGTTACACTGATAGGTATACAGATGTATCTTGAATGCCTTACCATGCTGTCAAATAAACTCAGTAATATCTAATACTTGCTTGCGTTTTCCAGTACCTTTGTTTATTGCTTACTGATGTTAAACAGTCTGTCACTGATTCCTGAAATTCCTGGATTACTGTTTTGTATTGGAGCAAGCTGATGCTGAGATATTAGATGTATATCTCCTCAACTAATCTTCAGAATACTTTGCAAGGTCTGTGATGTCTGCACTACACAGTTCACTGTTGTGAAAATATACGCAGCAATATATTGTAGACAACAATATATTGTATATTGTATCGTGCTTGAAAATCTGCCTAAATAAGAATAAGAATTGTAGTGTCTTCTTAGTATGAGAAGCAGAACTATCCTATATCACTTTATTATTATTATTATTATTATTATTATTATTATTATTATTATTCTCGATCTCAACATTTTGAGAGGCCAACGATTTAAATCTGTCAATTTATGATAGTAGTTCAAGGACAAAGACTATTTTTCAGAATAATGCTAAAGGTTTGACAAACTCAAGACATAATGAAATTCAGAGGTGAAACTGGAGGATCATGTCTTTAACTCTAAACTTTTCCTGCATTTTCAAAGCAGTGCTCTAGGTCTTAAGCTACATGGTTTAGCTACCCTGTTGTTACTTATTGTTGGAAGGTGACACAGAACAGTACGAAGTGTTATATTTCATGCAACGCATACTGAAATTTCTAGGCTATTGAAAGTGTTCTAATGTAGTCTTTCTGAACTTTCCATTTCAAAGCAGCTCCATGCAGCAAACAATAAAAAACCTTCCTGGAAATAGTTGAGTTTTAAGAATCCTGAGATATGGCTCTGACTTTTCTATGATGGGAAGAAAGAATAGCATGCAATTCTTCCAAGTCTCTAGTTTTTCCTGTTTCGTTCATTATTCTGTGGAAGAAAATTTTAGACACTACTCCTTGACTGGGAGTGCATTTGACATTTGTATTTCTTTGAAAATAGATCTGTCTATACATCTTTTGATCACAGCATGCATAATTTCATACAGTAAAAACAAATGGAGGTGGACAGAATTTTCAAGATCTTTTTATGAACTGTGGTTCCCAATTTCTCAAAGAATTCTGCTATTTGTGTGTGAATACTTCATACTCTACATGAAATTTTATAAGTGAGCAATTCATGGAAAAGGCTGAAAGAATCTGCAGTTCCTTGGGGACTATAAAACCAAAATTTATTTCTTTTCAGCTATTTGCTTTTGTGCAAATTTCCCAGTGATTGACATCAAAGTATACAGGTCTATTTCAGTTTCTTTCCTGTTGATTTAAGAAATGGTTTGGTTTTCTTGTGAGCTGAATTCAGAACTCCCTACCCAAAGACATCCTGACAAAGCCATAAAATCCCTGTTCTCAGTGTTTTTCTGAAACATAATAGATGGAATGACTAGGACATTTTGCTGTTCCCAGTAGTCTACTTCTTCTCCATTCGCTGATGTCACACTGAGGTGTCAATTAAACATAGGCAAATCATTTGCAGTTATAAAGAGATAAAAGAAAAGGTCACAAAACATGAGGTCAGAGCTTAGCAATTTAGGAGGTAGTAAAAGAAGATGATTTATGGAACAAAATTAGAACAAATAGAAATGGAAAACGTTGATTAATTCACTCATATGAACACATTCTGCTTATATGCAACAGAGCAGTGCCTCTGTAGAGTTGAACAGTACACTGTTAAGCACATGATTTTTATGACAAATTGTTCAACAGTTGAAGACTTTTTCTTGAATTTTCTCAGATTCCCAACATGAGGAAAAACGTAGTTAATGAAATATACACACTGCAGAATGCAGTGTCAAAGACCTTAGTTACCAAGTAGCAATTTGTACTTTTTTCTCAAAAACGGGTTTGAAAAATGGGAAGTACTACTGAATGATCAAAAAAAGAAGAAAATATGTGGGGTCAAGAACACTGAACAAATTGTTTTAACACTGAACAAATTGTTTTTCTTAATCAGTGTGAGGAAGTTTGGCTAAATAAGGCAGTCTCATTTTCATCACTGTTCACTTTTAGTCCAAGGGATTAGCAGATACGGTCTATTTCCTCATTCCCAATAATACTTATACTGGAAAGGAGTCTGTTCACAAGGAAAAAATTTATCTGAGACTACTCATATTTTCCCTACAGACATCCTAACACCATCAGAATCTCCTGCTGACCCTGCGATAAGAGTTTTTTGACCGCTCCCTCCAAAGGCTGAATGAAACTAATTTTCTGTTGCATCATTCCCACTTGAGCTGGGCAGAGGTACAGAAAGCCCCTACAATTTGCATGTGGTACAGGTCCCAAAATGGGTTGTATGAATTCCTCAGTTGCTTATTGTGAGTTATTTTTACAGAGAAAAATCAGATTTGTACTCAGGAAAGAATCCATTAACCAAACCAAGGCAAAATTAGAATCCAGAAATAAGCATTTGGTTAGATTGCCTAAGATAACTGATGAAGATTAAAAATACTTTGAATGCAGAACTTCTACTTGATATATCTTATCTTTCTCTTTCTTTTTTATTATTATTATTTTTTTTTCCCTCCAAATGGTCTAATAAAAGCTATTTTCCCTATGAGTTAAATTTAGCTCACTGGCACCTTTAAGCCATGCTGTCTGCAACAATATCAATAGAAAGCACAGGAATACTTCAGGTTAAAAAAATATACTAATTGAAATTAATCTGTACTGCAATAGTACAGATAGTGCCCTAACACTGTAACAATTTTTGTATTGTCTCACTATTGAGGGAGCATAATGTGTCCTATAAGCATGAATTCATAAACTACAGTTGGCAGTTAAATAACATTAATATTTTTTTCCTTCTTCTGAGCATGTTTTGTGGGATATTACCTTCACATGATATTTTATATAGGTTAAGTAGACCTTAGGTCTGATGACATATTTGTGTCACAGCACGAAACAACAATAGCTTCATCTTCATATTCATGATCATAACAATCAAACTTCGTATATAACTTTACACAGAATCATGAACATACTTTAGACATAGTAATACTCAGGTAATTTAATAACAGATTCACGAAATTTCAAAGTTTTGACAGATGTGGGTTCCCCAGAAGACATGTAGGGAAACTCTTCTAGTACCCACAAGAGAAATATCAGCTAATCTGTCTTAAAAAAAAAAAAAAAAAAAAAAAAAATTCACATACATTAAAACTCATGCTCTTTATAGCAGCAAAAATATAGACATTTAGTCACACGTGCATTTATATATGTATATGTGTATTTTTATAAGCATATATGTCTCTGTGAAAATGTGCATATATATCTGCTATGTATACTTACGTTAACATAGGCTGGATATGACAACTTTCCCTCATAAAACATACTCTTCTATTCAGTACTAGTTGAGGGAGAAAAGATTTGGGGATAAATTTTTTAACCCTGAAGCTCAAGCCTTTTCTCTTTTCTCCTTCCAGCTTTTCTGCCATAGATAACAAGCCATGAACATGACTTAAGAACTCTCCAGGTATCCGACAGCGAGTGCTTTCAAGTTGCTCTGTTCGTGTCCTAGAGCTGGCATCTGACTTTTTCTGTCTCTCTTGCCACCTGAACACCAATTTTGCTTTTTTGTTCTGATGAATTTCAACCACCTGTGAATAGGACTTTGCCCTTCTGGGATCTTCCCAATTACCCCACCTCTTTCTGCCCCTCCCATTTTATAGCAAACCTCTCAGCTGTATTTGAAGCCATTGACACACTGTTTCAGTACATATTCACTTCTCTGCGCAGAAAATCCCTTTGGGTCAGGAGTAAAACCCATTGCTTCTTTTTTATACCAAAGAGAATTCTTAAACTCTACAGAAACTCTACAGTTTCTAAAGTCAGGTCAGAAATAAAAAAAAATAAAAAAAAAAATCACTGCTTTCTGTAGAAAGTCAAAATGTAAAAGAATAAGCCCTTCTTAGAAGTTCTGGATGTGGTTTTCCTACATGTTTTAAAACTGTACAATATCTAATAATGCAAAGGACTATATATATATAATCATTTATATATACATTTATATAGTCCTTTGCATTATTACATATAATATATATATAAAATTACTCTGAAAAATCCTCTCTTTTAGTGAGAGTGAGATAAAACTTTTTAGATAAATAACCACGGGAAATTATGTTAACATTTTAATTTGTACAGTTTGTGCTTTGCTTCTTTTAATAGTCAGGACTCGGTTTAAAATAAATCTTTCACAGAATCAAACACAGCATTATAGGGATTGAAGGGAAACAGTGAAAATCCTCTACTAAATCCACTACTACAGCGGATTCTCTACAATTTTGCACAGGTAGGCATTCAGGTGAGTTTTGAGCATTTCCATAGACTCCACAGCCTCCCTGTGCAGCTTGTTCCCATGCCATGTCACCCTCACAGTGAAGTTTTCTCTCATGTTCAGATGGAATTTCCTGTATTGCAGCTTGTGCCCACTGCCCCTTGTCCTATTGCTGAGCACCACTGAAAATAGCCTGACCACACCCTCTTGCCATCTTCTCTTTAAATATTCCATTCTCAGACTTCTTCAGGCTGGACTGTCCCTGATCTCTCAGCTTTTCCTCATATAGGAAATGCTACAGAGCCCTAACCATCTTTGTGACCCTTCACTGGACTCTGTAGAAGGTCTCTATCTTGAACTGAGGAGCCCAGAACTGGACAACATAATCCAGATGTGGCCTTACCAGAGTAGAGAGTAAGGATTGCCTCACTTATCTTACTGGTCACGGTCTTCATAATGCACACCACCATCTCTGCTGCTCTCAGGACTTTTTACACATAAATGTCAGAAAATGAAATAGATACAAAAGGTTTGTTGATAGTGATAACAAACACTGATATCAGGATTAAATCAAAATGATATATGTTAGGTGTATCATACTGTTAAATATAAATAAGTGGATGATAAATTATGAATAAAGTCATGAACTCCTTGCTTATAATTATTTATATTTGCTCAAGAAATGAGCACTATCAAGGCTGGTTAATTTACTCATACAAGTAACTAATGTTTTGTTCAATTAAATTCATAACATGAACATTGAACAACCAGGTCTTCCCTCTGTGTTTGGTATAAAATTGTCTTCATGAGCTAAAATGATTGATTATTGATATGTTTTTAGCAGTGGTGGTAAAACCCTTCAAAAAACAAGCATTATGGAGCTCAAACAAAATTTACGGAGCACTGACATTAAAGAACAGATGTGTTCAACTTGTTTTCAACAAAGTTGATCTTGATCATTTCTTTTTTTTTTTTTTTTTTTTTTTCCATATCACTAATAAAACACACAGCAGGTTTCAGAGTTTCTAGACTAGCAGCAGAGGAAATAATAGAAATATTACAACTGCTGTTCTGCACAGGGTAGTCAAGTTGAAATAGCACATTCCATGGTCTCACATCGAGATTTCATTTCTATCTGCAATATATCAGAAAATAAGAATATACAAAGAATTGAACTAGCTTTAAAAAGCTTTAAAATAATGATAACAATAAAATAATAAAAATAAATATTTTATTAAAAACTTTTTTTTTTTTTTAAGTGCAAAACATATAGGAATGAAGGGATAAATGTATTTATCCACTTCTTTTCTAAAATCTGTGACACTGATGGACTTTGTATTTATGAAGTAGAAATGCTTTCTCATTCATTTGATATTTTTTAGTTCTATGGAATTTCATGGATTCATTCTTTTGGGAGTCTGGCCTGGCTTTAAAAAAATTCTCATTCTTCTTCTTCTCAGTAAAGTACTTTCCATAAACAGATGTGGTAGAATGCTGCAGTTTCCAGTTTCCAGAAAAGAGCCTGATCCTTTAGATGTACTGTTCTGTTAGCAGTTTCCTTTTCTCAATCTTTCTTTTGAGGTCAATCCATTACTATGTAACGATTCATTAGTATATGATATTACGCTTTTAATACTTTCACACTGTAGAGTCTGTTATGATGCACCATGTATGATTTTCTGGTCTACTTAACCTTCTTGAGACAACAGAATATCTTGAATTTTATTCTGAAGGAGAGGAGGCTTTTTGCAGTGGCTGGAAACACTTTTTACTTATAAAAATGTGCCCAAATCTATTATATTTAATTGCATAATTTTATATGATGTAGTATGATTGTCTTGTTAGTTCCTTTACTTCTTGGTAGAGCTCAGAATGGTGTAACTGAAGCATTTTTTATACAGTATGATGTTTTAAAGGAACAATTAATATATTTTATTTGTAAAAGTAGGAAAAAATTATTGACCAAAACATTCAGGGGTGAAGTGCATCGTTTAACATAGCAAATGATCTAACACATGCTTTAGAGATTCTAAAAAGAACTGTAATATGATGTGACAGACAATTTAAAATTACTAATTACTAAATTACTAAATTAGTAAATAAAATAAATAAAAACTAAACTAAATAAAATTACTAATGTTTGGAGAATATTTAGAATATATTTTGGGGAAATTATTCTCTTGAAAGCTTATCACACATTTAGAATATGAGATTTACAGCTATAGGGTGATTGAAACCAGTAAGGGTTGGCTGAATCCACTGAGGATGTGGTATATACAGTGTGTAGGACAAGTAGAATGGACTATCATGTGGTGAAAGGAATGAGTGCACCTCAGAAGAGAAAACAGTCTTTTGTTTGTTTTTCTTACTTTTTTTTCTTTTTTTTTTTTTTCCTTTGTTTGATTGTTTTTGCTATAGATAATGGTCTGTTATGCTTAATCTGTGCTTTCACTCCAAATCATTCCTTATGAAATTTACAAATTTTCACAGTTGCTACATCAAAATACCACATTTTTATATCACAAAGTCAAACAAAAAATATTTATATATATTAGGAAAAGGCAGAGTAAATAATGTGGGTAACAATTCATTTTATCTCTCTTCTGACTATATAAACGGCATTTTTTAATTTTCTGATCCTTTATCCTCTTATGCAGTTCTGAATTCTCCAAGCCTGAAGAGTTTGTTATGATAGCAGAATTGTATGCTTTGTTGTTCGAAATACTGCTGTAAAAAATATGGAAAAAATTCCATATTCAGAATTTTAGGTTGAACTACTAAGATCTTTATCCTCATCTTCAGTGTTCTATAGAGTATTTTGGAACAGGGAGTAGACATTTCAGTTTTACACCTATGCACATTTTTATACTTGCAGATATGGCAGGTTTTGAAAGAAAAAAGTGTTTTCTAACATATTTTGAATGGGATACTTGAAGTATATAAGTGAGAAGAGGCTTTCAACCAAGTCTCGTAAGATAACTGACTCAGCTTTTGGGCTTACTTATGTTTGGAGCATCATGATATTACGGACTTTGTGTGTAGATGTATGTAGAAGGTGCAGAGCCTCATTACTCTTGGGAATATTGATGCTAGTGTCAGGAGAATTTTGTCATCGGCCACAATGGAAAAGTTACACTTAGTATAGCTCTCAGTGAGGAAAATGAATTAAAAACAATCTGGTAACTGTTTGGTGATTTTTCAACTAAGTTCCTTGTATTCAGAGTTCAGTAAAATATTGATCTGCAGCAAATTTATCTTCAGAAATCATTGTAAAGGTTTCTAAGAATATACCATAAGTTATGTTAATTGATGGAATGTTTCCCCAAAGAAAATAGTGTTGGTAGTAGTTTGGCACAGACACCCTTGTTGGAATCTGTCTAAAGCAAGCTATTTGATATACTATCTCTTCCTATGTCTCCTTTATAATCTGAGAATTATTAACATATTTGAATAATGTATCTGAGATAGTATGATAGCATCTGGATTTGTTTTGTGCCAGGACATCTTCAGATGTATACATCATCCATGCATAAAAGTATGGTGCATAGGATTAAGATTAAACTGTCTTATTTTGTAAATGTATAAGAGGACCACCTGTGATTACATTCAAATTTAATTAAGGATTTGCCTTTTTCTCAACTTAGATAAGAATTCAGTTTCTATTGCTCACAAATGTAAATTTGCACAGAGTAGTATTCACTGCATCTATTGAAACAGCTTTCCAGTGCCTCTTTCTACCAAGTTGTCAATGCTTTTTTTTAAAAAAATAAAACAACAAAAAACAAACAAAAAAAAACAAGCCTCAAGTTCTTGACTAAAGACCAACAGAATAATTCAAACTTTTTCCTGATAACACTGTATAAAAATGAATACTGGGTTTGTTTTGTACTATATCACAGATACATAACAACAAAAGATAAAATGGAATGCACATGCTTATTTGTCTTAAAGTCCCAATTGCACATAGGTTAACTGCACAGAAACATTTTAAAAAGATGTGCTGGTTTTCCATTATTTTTCTTCTTGAAATAAAATATTCTGGTTAAGTAAAGTGTAATGTTGAATTTTGTTAGAGTTAGAAATTAAGATTTTTAGCTGGTGACTTTTTTGTTTATCTGATGTACTGTCTTTGAAAAGAGGACATAAGCCATAGAATATTAATTTGTTAAGAAATAACTATTTAAGAGAAGACAGTGATTGTTACTGCAAGTTCTTGTAGCTAGCTTATTTTGAAAAGAATTGCATACTTGTTTACTGAAATTATGATACCATATTGAATTTCCTTCACTATTTCCTTAGTTTTCAGAGTAAGATGACTGGGACAAGATATTTCAACTGTCCAGTAGAAAGCACATCTGTAAATATTTTTATCATTTCTAGATCAAGAACGAAATATGAATATCAAGCTAGAGAGTCAGCTTTGGACTCTTTAATGTTGAGGCTTAAACAAAAAATTACAGCACAGTTAATTCTGAGAGTGTGTAACTTAAGGCATTTGATGAAGTGTAAGTAAGAAAGATTCTATTATAAGTTGAAAACTTCTTGACATTGTGTTAGAGTTGACTGGAAAATGTTTCTCTGAGAGCCCTGATAATGAAGTTCCTTTCAACATTAATGTTTACAGTTCCTGTTTTATTATTTATGGGTTAACTCATAAGAAGAACCCCACAGGGAAAATACTGTTAAGCTGAATAATTATTCATAATGAAATCCCTATTAATTCTTAACACTTAGTGCTGTGAGTACAATAAACATGGTGTATCTATTAGGCTGCCTTTAAAATCATGCAGGCTAGACTAATGAAGAGAACATTTAATAACAATAAGTAGGTTAACAATAGCACTCACTCATCAGGACTGTCATCATCCCAAGCTATTATAACTGGATGAGAGAGAGATGGGACTAGATTCAGAATTTCCAGTTTTGAGTTAATTCCATTGACTTTATGTTCCCTTTGGGTCAAATAAATTATTAGTGAGGTATGAACAAATGAAAAAGGCTCAGAGCACTATAAAAGTCACTCCAGTTGAGAGGATATATTAGCTGTCATTCACCTGGAAATGATAATGCTGTAAAGACAGGCAATGGGATTAGAACATTCAGTCTCTCTTTCTCATGAATGGTTTTGGCCAGAACACCTTTATTTTGTTTTTGCTGATGACCTCCTTTGATTTTCATTTGATCATCACAAATGTTTTATTCAGTCTTATTAAATTGAAGGAATCCAGCCTCTGTTCTTAACAATGTACGTGTCGTATACATACGTATGTGCATATTCTGAGAATGGTATGCATAAAGATATCTCCCTCAAAACCTTTTTCAAGCTGCAGTTCTCTACCTTCGTAAAGCTAAACTGCAGGAACCTTTTAAAAAACCTTTTAAAAAAGTAATTGTTAAGTAAATGCTGAAAAGATGGCCATAATATATACTAAAAAGGAATTGTATATCTAATTTACTATGGGTTTGACAGGACTACACACCATAACATTTCATGAACAATATCTCTTAAACATACTCATCTGTTCTCCCTAGACATTTCTGCACTCATTGCAAGGTGCTTATATCTTTTCTCAAGTGTCTAATATTGTTACAGAATTGTTTTCTGCCTGTATTAATATCATATGCAGCTTATTATATTAATGATATTGATTTTTTGTTGTTTTTTATAAGGCTGAAAGGTGTTTTTTTTTTTAATAATAATAATCCCTTTCATATCTCTCTCTGCACTTACTGAGTGGAGAAATATAGTCAAACAATTACAATTATGGTGATTCTTTCCACAATTACTATTCAGCATATAAGCAGGAACCACCAAATTTCCTCTCCCTCTTTAAGGTCTAATTAAAGGCCAGTGAATTTTTTCTTTAGCTTTTTCTTCAATGGAGGCTCAATCAACTTGTTTAGTACAAGTGACATTTCATTGTACCTTTCTCTTTATTATTTCTCACCTCATCCAGATCCTATCGGTCTCTGAGCTAAGGTTCAAACCTGACATCTGAGAACACAAGTATGCTGTGAGCTCCCATTCCCATTAATGAGTGAACATGGGCATGACTTAATATTTATCTGCTTTGAGAAGTGGTCCTGGCTGTCTTCTAGTCTGCTCTGTTAGGTACATGTGTTGATTTTGTAGAATTTCAGGAATGTGAGAAATATGAAAATCATGTCTGCCAGTGAAGATCGAGTCAAAGAACTCATTGAGTACCTCAGTCTTCTCCATATTTGTTGTTGCTGGTTCTCCTTTCTCATTAACCAGTGGAGGTACATTCTCCTTGTCCTTTTTCTTGTGATCAGTGTACCTATAGAACATCTTGTTGCTGTTAGCATTCCTCACCAAGTTCAATTCTATCTTGTCTTTTCTAATTCAGTCTTTGCATGACAGACTGCAGCAGCGTATTCTTCCCAGATGACGTGTTCTTGTTTCCATTGTCCTTCTTATCTTCCATTTGACCAGCAGGTCCATGCCGAATCATTACGTTTTCTGCCTCTCTTCCTGTACCAGGGCACAGGAAAGCATTCTTAACAAGTAGCCAGCTTCACTTCACTTCTTCATCTCAACCAGACACATTATTTACATATGTGTTAAAAAAAAATATATATATATATAAATGCAAAACTGCAACTGGTGCATTTATTTGAATGTCAATTTAAAAAATATGCACAAAATCAAACTTCAACACTTCCTTTGAGACAACTTTCTAGAGCAGGAGGCTGTTATAGCTTGGTACTATATTATGGTTTAAACTTGATTTGTTACATATGCTGTGCCATCCCAGACAAAACAATTTTCTCTGAAGTTCAGAATCAAGTCACTCACTCTTGTGCCCATTATGATGCATATCACTCAACACAGGCCTCCAGTTTTGAGGCTCCCAACACAAGAAGGACTTTGAACTGCTGTATCAGGTCCAGAGGAGGACTACAAAAATGCTCAGAGGGCTGGAGCATCCCCATATCCCCACCCCTCATGGGAACAGGCTGAGAGAGTTGGGTCTTTTTAGCTTGGAAAAGAGAAGGATGAGGGAGGACCTTATTGCAGACTTCCAGTATTTGAAGGGGACTTGGAGGAAAACTGGGGAGGGACTTTTGTGAGATCATATAATTACAGAATTAAAGGAAATGGTTTTAAACTTGAAGAGAGTAGATTTAGACTAGATAGTAGGAAGAAATTCTTTACTGTGGGGGTGGTGAGACACTGGAACAAGTTGCTGAGTGAGGTGTGGATGCTCTAACCCTGGAGGCATTCAAATCCAGGCTGCATGGGGCTTTGAGAGACCTGGTCTAGCGGGAGGTGTCTCTGCCTATAGCAAGGGCTATGTAACTAGATGACTTTTATGGTCCTTTCCAATCCAAATCATTTTATGGTCCTGTGATGCTGCAATGTGTGTATAGACCAGGAGAAGAACTCACTGTGATCAGCCCTGTTGAAAAGGACTTAGGGGTCCTGGTAGACAAAAAAAAAAAATCTTGATGCAAGCCAAAAGTATGTATTTGTAGCTCAGAAAGACAATGGTACCTTGGGCTACATCAAAAGACGGGTAGCCAGCAGGAAGAGGGAGGTGACTGTCCTTCTTGACTCAGCCCTTATGATACCTCATCTGAACCATTGTGTCCAGACCTGGGGTCCTCCAGTACAGAAAGGATGTGGAGATGTTGGAGTGGGTCCAGAGGAGGATCATGAAGATAATCAAAGGGCTTGAGAACCTGTTCTCTAGGATGAAAACTTCAGAGTGTTTGGCTTGTTTATCTTGAAAAAGAGAAGGCTTCATTTCCCTGTGGCCAACAGTACTTACATCAGATGGGACACAGACTTTTTACATGTTAGTGATAGAATAAGGGTGGTTTAAAATTGAAAGATCAGATATTTAGATTACGGACTAGGAGGAAATTTTTTACTCTGAAGGTGGTGAACAACTGTCACAGGCTGCCCAGGGAAGCTGTGGATGGCCCAACCCTGAAGGCGTTCAAGACCAGGTTGGATGGGTCTTGGTGCAGTCTACCTGGTGGTAGCTAGCTCTACCCTTGGTAGGGAGTTGGAACTAAGTAATCTTTGGGCTCCCTTCCAATCTAAGCCATTCTATGATTCTATGACTCTCAAATAACTCTTTCAGGTCCAAGAAAATCATCACTGATGTCTATTTAGCCTCCCTAACTTCCTTATATTCGTAGATGGGGTAGTTCAGCAGGTTAGGATGGCAGGAGAAAACACTGCAATTGCTTTTATTTCACTGCATTTTTGGCCCAGATTGACCCTCAAGAAATATCTACCTATATTTTCCTGATGGAAACTAGCTTGTGAATGCTTAAGGGAGCTAACATGCTCCCTTTTTTTTGTTTTTTCTTTGAAGCCCTTCTCCAAGCTCACATACCTCTAACTGTGTTCTTGCATGCTGCTTACTCTCAGCAGACCTCCCATCCTGTCTTGTTCTGTTTGGAATTTGGAATGTTTTTACAGGAATAATAACATTAATATAAAATGTCCTTCTCATTAGGAGTCTTTGTGTTGTCTTCTCAGAGCTGTTTTGTCCTGTCAAAAATTTGAGTCATTCAGTTCTTTTTGCCCAGTGCTAAAGCTCTTTGGAATCAATACTCTTCATGGTACGAAACAATTTTTGTGTAATTGTCTTCTTTCTTGCCTGTGGCACCTCCTATTATCTTCCCAATATAGAATTTTCATTTTAAAAAAAAGATATTGATCTGTATTCTCACTTCGCAATGGAATTTTTCAGTGTTTATTTTGTTATTAGTTTTTCTTTTAGATTATTTTTTAATGCAAATATATGCTGTTGAAATTTCTTGTCTACTGAAATAGATTATCATCCTTGGTGTCGTACACTGTAATAAATATGAGATCTAAAGCACCATCTTTACCTCTAGTTAGAATTCCAGTTTACTCACTGGAAATATAGCAGTTCAAATGCTCTTTTGATCTTGCTTGCACCTTGCTCCTGGAAAAAAAGTGAAAAAAAAAAAAAAAAAAAGCCACTGTTCAGGTGATTGGGAATTCTCATTTACATTTAAATGGTCTCTTTTGTAGTGGGGCTGCTTGTGTTTCCCTGAAGTGGTACAAACTAAAGCAATTATTGTTCATCTATGGCTTTAAAACTGCATTGATCATTTAAAGAATATAATTTTAATGTAACAATAATTCTGATTGCTTGCAAATGTAATTTCTCTACAGCCAGCATTCAATCTGTCTCCTTGACATGTTTAGAGTTATATTTTATCTTCTCGTAAATTATCTATGCAAAGAGTTATATTACTGTTAATGCTTCTTTTCTTCTTATGGTGATGGGGTCACTTTTTGCAGGTATGTTTCAGTTTTTGAGCCGCTTACAAACAAATTTGAACTGATTCTACTTGGCTATTTATCATCTTTTCACCTGCAAGATTCTTAAGTTAGGTGAAAGCTTTTCCACCCCTTGACTAGATGACATTTTATGAAGAGGAAAAAAGCAATTATAATATAAATTACAAAGCTGTATTATTTGTTTTTTTTTTTTCTTGGATGCACTGATTATTGCATATGGCCATGAATAACTTGAGAGGAAAAACCATACTACAAATACATTAGTAGAGATCATCTCACAGAATGAGCTGTAAATATAGATTAAAGAAGAAAAATAAATAAAGGAATAAAATAAACAAACAAACAAATAAATAAATGAAGGAATGAGAAACTTGAAGAACTGAAACAGTTTTTCATAAAAATTATCCAACCTTAGTTGTTGATTTCCCTGTATATGTTGTTTTAGGACTTATCTACTCAGGGAAGTTATTCTGTGGTAAACTGGGATGCAAATTTACAGTATGCTGGTTACTCTGCATTAGCTCCCTGTGAGGAAACAGCGTGAGACAACTTATTCTACTTTAAAAGCACCTCACATAAAGGTGCTTTTAGTGTGGAGGAGTTAGTGAACTGTAAATTCTAACTCAAGCTTATTAACATAAAGCTGTCTATTCAGACAGTCTTTATTTGTCTGTCATTAATTTTCAGACATCTCTGAGCTACTCATCTTTGTTGTTGTTCTACAGTCACAGTTATAAACTTTTCGGTTTCATGTTTGTGTCTGCACAATGACTTAACTACTGATGATCATTTTCATGTGCAGTCAGCTTCGCATATACAATATATATAATAAGGAATATGCTTGCAAATGTGCTTCACAAAAATCAGTGATAACTAGATACCAAGTACTTTTGATATTTTTGACCTGGGAATTTGAGAGTTATCTCCAGTATAAATTAAGCCAAAATCATGCACCCAAACTCCTCCAAAGTTGAGAAAGTTAACACTGCAACTCATGCCTGTCTCAAAATGTAGATCGTGTAGAGTACCTACATGCTTCTGAAGACAGTGGATGATTGTGGTGACAGTCAGTGATTGGATTTGTCTTATTATTGCTGAAAGAGATTTGGTATCGCTGTAGACAGGAAGTCCATTGAGAGTGATTGGGAATCATTTACCACTGATTACCATGACTGTTTTTTGAACAAATAATGAGCAGTGTGAATGACAAGTATTTGTATAGCAGGTATAGATTTTTCAGCACTAACACATTGAACATTCTCAGCTCCTTTCCCTCTTCAGAATTCAGTGGATTATAAATCCACCATGAAGTCTGCCAGTATGTGAAAGTAAGGAATAAAAAGCTATTTATTGAAAATAATTTTCCTCTTTTTTTTTTTTTTTCCTTCAAAGGAATATGAATGATTAAAAAAATATATATATAACTTTTTATTTTTTAATTAATACCATGTTTAATTAGAATCCTTTAGATGATTAAAGTAGGTATTGCACAAAAAATGATTTTAAGATACATTAATGTGTTATAGGAAATAATAGAACAAAGGGTTCACTTGCTGAAAATGTATCTTTTTCTTGAGTTATGGAATTAAGTATGTACGAAATGCCAAAATCTTTTCAACTATTATTTGGTTATTCACTACATTCTTGCTTTTCTTCTGATTAACAGTTTGTAAAGCTTTCTTTATGAAGTAAGAAATGTTTTAAAAAATCTATTACCGGACATTGTAATTAAATGACACATACTTTAAACCATCACAGATCCTGACTCATTGTTTGTAGTAGAAAAGAATCATATAGGCTTTGTGTTTTAGTGATATCCTAAAGAGACAATTAATAAGAAATAACACACATATTGGTAACCTGCTTAGAATCACTTTAGCTTCCAGAGAATGCTCTGGGTTTGACAGCTCAGGAAAAGGGCAGTTGCAGAGAAAGAGTGTAATATACGTCTGAACACTGCTTTGCTGGCTCTTTTTTCCTTCTCAGAATCTGTTATAAGTAAAAATACATTATCATAGATCTTTTAAACCCAGACCAGACATTTGAACTGTCATTTTCACCTCTGATTTCCATCAAGGTTCACAAACCTTTTTATAGGCACTCAGTAATGTATCCTGTATATCAAGATTCAAAAAAAAAAAAAAAAAAAAAAAAAAGGCAGCGCTCAGTGTTTCTGTTCTATGGTGGTGAGAGGCAGCGCATTGGACTCTTTGTAGTCCACAACTAGGGAGTTCAAAAGCACTAACAAAGGACTTCTATGCAGCCAATACTTTTTTTCTGTTACTTTCATTCTGAGCAAAATGTATTCAGCTAACAAAGAATGGGAAATAGTGGTCTTAAAACAATTTTAATGCCAGAAACTGGATTTTCAGTGGTATAATGAACTGATGTCCTGTAAAATGTTGAAAATAATTAGATCAGAGAAAGCATTTGATAGGAAGAATGAAACTAATCTGTATTTATGATTCTTTTTCTTTAATAGAACTACCAGGTTACTTTAATACAATCAATAGGAATAATCTACCATATGATGAAAAATTCTATCCATATGAATGCCACAGAAATGGGGAATCACAGGTTAGATGGTCCATTGGAAAACTGCAGTAAAACCATCCATTCAATGAGCAAGGGCAAGAAAATGCTTAAGTTCTTAATTTAGTATTTGCACAAAAGCTTCCTATGAGAGATTTGAAGACTGACTTCAGAACTAGTAGATCTCCTGATGATTTATTCTCCAGATGAAGTCCAAACCCAAGTGATAAATGAAATATAGTGATAGAGAATTGACAATAATAATTAAAAATAAGCTGTATGTGAAGTACGTTTAACAATTTCTTCTAAGTAAATCTGTCAGTCAATAGTTATTTTACAAGCTTGCATTCTTCTCCTCAGTAGAGAGATAAACATTTATATGAAAGTTAAGCATTTTATTATTTCCCGTGCTCTTTCTTGATGAATAACAGTGGTCATTTCCACAAATTTTGATCTAAAAGCCTTAAAACTCTGACACTTTGCTTCTCTCTCTTGTATTACACAGTGCCTGGTAGGAATAGTCAGAATTAGGCTTGAGAAACAGGTTTGCCAGTCTTTGTACTATCATTACTTAAACCTAATGGTATCTTTTTACTATCTGGTTATGTACATGCTAGAGTTCATTAGAGAATTATCTAGCTGACTCATTGCAGCATGTGCAATCTGCTTGGGATTAATCATATTACTGGATGCTCCAGTATAAAATTTCTAAGGATTTGTACATTGTTTTTTGGATGGAAAAATATCAAAGAAAAGAAACTAGAGAGAAGAAATGAGGTGAAAGTAGAACACTGCATGGATAAAAAGTAAATGAACTTGAATTATTATTCATGGTTTGACTTGGTTATTCTTGCTTATTACTAATGTCTATTTCCATCTGAGAAAGGTGTTATAAATTGATCACAGAGTCATTTCATGTATCTCCTTTAAAATAATGAATGCTTTTCACCTTCACTGCTGTTTTTAATCCACTATTGACCTGTATGTGGACAACTGTTATGTATGAGTATTCTTGAATATTCTATTCCAAAATTTCAACCAGTAGAGGACAGTGTTTTCAAAAATATCACAAGTACAAATGACCACTCTTAGCTGATCAGATGATAATACTTTTCAGAATTATGTTGCTTTCAAGTCACCTTGTCCAAGAATGGCAAAAATTTTAAAACAAAATCCATATGGTTGGCAACAGTATGGACGAGTTCTTTGGTCAAGTGTAGTCTTTCAGAAAGACTGCACATTTCTGATTAACTAAAACTCTTCTTCATCTCTCTCATATTCCTTATCTCACACAAAAACATCAAAACATAAAAATTCTTCTTTGAATATTTTTGTCATGGTCTTTGCCTGATTTTAAAGCAAGATGACTACATATGTGGTTATTTTCTTTCACAAAAATCAGAACTCACAGTTAATAATAATTTAAACAAACAAACAAACAAGCAAACTTGAAGTACATAACGTAAATGATGAAATCTGAAAGAGAAAAGGAGAATGGAGATAATTCCTGCAGATAAAATAAAGCAAAGAGGATAGAATTAAAATCCACACGAAGTTCAAAAATGTAACAGTTATCCTTGGTTACAAGCAAACCTTAATTAAAAACAAAACATAGTTACTCCGTCAATACATCACTAAAATATCAGTCATTTAACAAAGCTCCCTTCCTTCCTTCCTTCCTTCCTTCCTTCCTTCCTTCCTTCCTTCCTTCCTTCCTTCCTTCCTTCCTTCCTTCCTTCCTTCCCTTTTTAAAAAAGGGGAAAACAAAAATGTTTTCTAGGAAGTTGCCAAAAACTTCTTGTGATCTGGTGTTACCACAGCATAAAAAATGAATTTGACCTCCATGACCCTCATGTAATTCAGTTGGGTTTTCATATTTGAATACCAACATTATTAATTTATTATGTTAGGTGGAAAATTGAGTTGAAAGAACAGAGTGATCACCTCTAATGCTTTTCAGAGCTTAGATACATGAGAATAATTTGGAAAAAAAGTATATATTATTTGAGAGTTAAAAACAGAATCTTGCTTGTGAAAACAAGAAAACACATTCTACTTGAAGACTATCATCTAGTTCAAGTTAATGATCACTAATTTAGGCATGTATGCTCTGATGTTTACAACTCATTCCATATGAGCACATGATGAGAGATTTACAGATCCCTCAGTTCAGTCTATCCATTGCCACCAGGCTGAAGTAGTTAGAACTGTCTTTTCAATCTTAGGATCTGATTACTAAAACTATTCGTACGGTTTCTGATTTTTGAAGGGGAGCTCAGTTTATACTGGCAATTTGGCAAAAGACTCAGTTTTATTTTCACATAAATGAATGGAAAAATTCAAGCTTCATTAAGAAATACAACTTGTCCACAAATTTTTCAAGCCATCCTGACACTGAGATCACAAGGACCATACAATATAACATTATTATCTTTCTAATAATTGTGTAAAGCTGTAAGAGCAGGGTGCAGTAATGAAAAGATCAGACATAAGTGATGAAAACTCTTGAGAGTACCACACATTAACTCTATATTCTTTGTTATTGAGTCTTAATTGATTTTATTTTTCTCCCTAGTTTTATTTCTCATTTATATCAGGCAGTTATTGTGCAGAAAGACACCTCTAACTAGATCTGAGACATATTTTAGAACAGAAATCTAAGATGTAGCAATTGAATAATAACAACAACTTTCCTGTGACTAATTTCCCCACTTAAGTTTAGTTGTTCTTTTTTTTTTCTTATGATTTTAGTAATGAGACAGAATAATGTAGAAAATATTTGGATTTTTTTTTTTTTTTTTTTTGTGAGATATTCTGTAATAGAAGTTGACTATATGTTTTTTAAGCTTGGTTCTGAATTTCTCCTTTCATAAACTTATTCTGAAGCATGTATCTTTGTCATCTGCATCTAACTCCGGTAACTGAATTTTTTAAGAACATCAGTAAAACATAGCATGCAGGAAATGTTTATGTCCAAAGTATCAAACTAACTTTTGTCATAATTGACAACAGAAAATGTTCCAAATGCACATGTCTCAAATATGACACCTCGCCATCATTCTGTGAGGTGAAAAGCACTAGAATTCAGCACAGACATCCGGCATTTCCATGAGTGACCACAAGATTTAAGGGGGATTACTCCCATAAGTAAATGCTGCCTAAAGTGCAAGATGCCTATAGAAATTAGAAATAATTACATAATTATTTCTTGAAGACATTTCCTATATGACACTTTCAGGTCCAGCTTTCGACATTTAAACACACCTTTTTACTGTTAGTGGAAAGAGTTCCCTTAAAAAAGAAAAAAATAAATAAATTTCCTCCACATTAAAATCCTTTCAGTATTCCTATTCCTACTAAATTTGTTGGGTTGTACTCCATAATGTTAGCTATGTATACATCTAAAATACAGATCTGCACTCCACATTCAATGTCATTTGATTTTTTTTTTTCCTATAGTATTAACTCTTCCTTTTGCTAAACATTTAAAAAGCCACTGTAGTTGCAGCCTTAAAGAGGGAATTTAAGAGGAAATTTCAAGCAGCCCATAGCTCATCATTTTGTATGATTTGGGTAACATTATACAAAATTTGCATTGGTAGTTTGCACAGCATGCTGACGATTATTAACAATATATTTTCCCTACCTTGTTTGTGCAACTCTGTTATTCATGAAGGGTTACAACTGAGTTAATTTTCAGAAAGAGTGGGTTGAAAAGGGTCTTGAGCTGAGTTGTTTATGAACACAGCCTTTTCTCTTATTTCTAATTAGTGTGAAATGGTTCCAAACAGGAGTCAGCACTGCAGAAGTCTGTTCTGCACAAAGCCAGCCTTGTTAACGGACACAGGGAACAGTTTGTTTTGCTGAATAAACAACTTCGTCATACCGCTTTTCAAAAAGAATACAGTCTAGTTTACCAGCTGCCCCTTGAATGTGGAATTGCACTGTTGATGTGCATCTGGACATCTCTCTTAGGGATTAAAAATCCTTATTTCTGTCTAGAATCCCAGGTCAAACTTAGTTAGAAATTCAAATGAGAATCAGTCATTAAGGCATTTTTCTTTTAACTGATATATCTATTTTTATCCATAGAATTGCAATTAAACCATCCTTTTGGCTAAGTTTTCTTAAAACTTCTCTTTTCTTTTTTGGTGTATAAGCTGTACTGTCCTTGTATATACTGAATCATAATAGATGAGTAAAACTGTGGTCCTAATGTAAGGTTTGCAAAGTAAAATGTTCACCTGTTTTATCCCTGAGTTGGTAGTAGAGATATTCTTTGGGAGCTTCTGCATTAAAGTAGATTCTGTGAATTTAATTATACAATTGTAAATATAGAATCACAGAATCATAGAATATCAGATCTGATCTGTCATTTTGGCATCACTATTAATATAGATAGAGGAATCAAGATTTTTAGTGGGAAAAAATCCAAAATTCTGTATATAGATGCCTTTGTCATTGACTTCAACATTGTGATCAAAAGGTAAAAACTGTATAGAAAACATGAAAATCTGATGTATGGTTTCTGGTTTATAAGGTTTATTTCTTCAGAAATATTTAGGGGCTGCATCCTCAGACAATATTGCATGCTTTTAGCTATTTCACCTCAACAGGCAGCCTGTGATCATTCTGTAGCACAGAATGGTGACTACACGAGAGGCATAGCTTGATGCCAGCTAAAGATCTTTGCAGTTTACTGATCACTTTCTCTCATTAAAGGAGATATAACTCAGGAAAAGAAGCAGAAGAACTAAGTGTATGCAAATGTAAACACAGTTGATACTAAGGATTTTTGTGTTCTCATTAGACTTTCAGTTTCAGTCCATTGTAATTTGTAATTTTTCAGTTGTAATTGCACTGTAATTCCTGTGTTGTAAATGGGAGCAGAAGCTGACTCTTTAGAACTGAAAATTACTCAAGACACAATTCTGAGGCTGAGTGAGAGAAGAGGAAGGGGGAGCTTCTTCTATGGTGAGTTGCACCCGTGTGCATACCAAAGCAAGGCTTGTTTATCACAGTAGCAGAACAAAAGGACGGGAGTGTGTCCAATCTGATCTTTTCTTCCAGACTAAAAAAAGACCATTTCCCTCTAAGGGCCACCTTATGCCTTGCCACACAGCCCTTCTTGCATGCATTACCTCTCTCTGTGTATGTTAATTCTAATGAAGAAGAATACTTGTGAGCTTAAAATAATTTATGCAGCCTCTACTATTTAACAGGACATTTTAGGAGATCATGAAATGTTCTGACTGTAAAGTATGTGGAAAAGGAGAAGAAAAGACAAAATGCTGCTAGAAAGGAAAAAAAAATCCTTCAATGGAATTAAGCAGAAAAGGGGTCTTTGCTCCACTTGCAAAACATGCTTACCTTCAAAGTCGCATAAATGATAAAAATTCAGAGACATCAAGTGTTACAGTAAAAAATGAAAGATTTCATCTAACTGTGTTACTCCTCTCCTCTCCTCTCCTCTCCTCTCCTCTCCTCTCCTCTCCTCTCCTCTCCTCTCCTCTCCTCTCCTCTCCT